>NW_010201177.1:35129-35968 GCF_000695765.1 Mesitornis unicolor
TCTTAGAACAGTGAACTGCACCAGCACATGAGCACTACAGCCCAGGCTGCCTCCAATCATGACATCCCTGATTAGCTCACTCGCATTGGTGACCATCAGGTTCAAAATCACTTCTCCTCAAGTAGGTCTGTCTATTTTCTGTCTTAGGAAGTTGTCATCAAGGCACTCCAGGAGTCTCTTAGATTGCCTACAGCTTGTCGTGCTACTTTTCCAACAAATGTCAGGGTGGCTGAAATCCCCCAGCAGGATGAGAGCCTGTGAGCTCGATGCCTTCTGGAGCTGGAGAAAGAAGGCTTTGTCTATAGGCTTCCCTTGATTGGGCAGCCTGTGGTAGACACCAACCACAAGGCTCCCTTTGTTGTCTCAATCCCTAATTTCTAACCATAAGCTTTCAACCTTCTCATGGCTATTCTTTAGGGACAACTCTTCACACTCTATCCATTTCTTAACATAGAGGGCATCAGCTCCACCCCTCCTTCCTCTCCTGTCCCTTCTGAACAGCTTGTAGCCATCAATAGCCACACTTCAGTCATGGGATTCATCCCACCAAGTTTCAGTGACGGCCACTATGTCATAGCTTTCCTGTAGCATGATAGCTTCCAACTCCTCCTGTTTGTTGCCTGTGCTGCGTGCATAGGTTTAGAGGTATTTCTGCTGTGCTGTTGGTTGTGTCACCTTCTTAGATGGACAACCCTTCATTCCCTCAAAGTGTTTCATGGAAGCTACCCTATTGGCTCCTATCACCTCAGGAGCCTCTGGTTTGTCTCTGTAAGACTTTGCCTGTGCTGCAGTACCCACCACATGCCTTAGGGCAACAGGTTGAAGGCCCTTACTATCAC
>NW_010201178.1:0-6869 GCF_000695765.1 Mesitornis unicolor
GCTACGCATTTTTGGGCACCTTTTTCCCCCCCGGAGCCTCACGTTTTCGCCCTGTGCTTGGTTTTTTGGTCAGGGTTTTTGCTGGTTTAGCCCCGTTTTGGAGGCGCGGCGAGGGCAGCAGCCGCGCTCGCAGATCCAGGGCTCGGTGTTGGAGCAGGTGGCATCGTTCCACCGGCCATTGGGGAGGATGGTGGCGCAGTCCTCGCCTTGGTGGCCCACGTTGTTGGGTTCCCCGTTGTTCCAGAACCTAAAATAAAGGGGCAGGGGCACTGATTTGGATGAAAAACTCTGCATTTTTGGAAATCATTGAGGTTTTGGGGTGGGTTTTTTTAGTACGAGGGAGTCGCATCAACCCCGCAGCACCTCCCAAAGAGGGCAACAGCCCCCCCAAAAACCCTTTTTCCCACCCATTGAACCCAGAAAAGTCATTTCAGTGATTTTTCCCATTTTCCCCCCATTTAATGTGGGAAAACGGCTCCGCTGTAATCACGGAGTTTTTCCCCAAAATCACCAAAATGAGGAGATCTGTCATAACCAACCCCTCTGACTCAGGTTCAGGGGGAACCAAGTGGGTGCTACAGCTCCTTGCGTGCTCCCAAATGGGTTTTCTGCCCCAAAACCACCACAAATTTGGGGGGAAAAATGCCAAATTCTTGTCTGTAGCTGGGTGGCTCCTCTCACCTTTCCCTCCACGTGGTATTTTCAGGTAAACAGGAGCACGTCACCCATTTTTGGTGCTTTTTAAGCGCTAAACTAGAGCGGATGGGCGCGATAATGAGGGTGCGGCACCATTTTTGGAGCCAAAAAAAGGGATGAGCGAGTTCAGAGGTGATTTTTTGGGGGGCAATTTACCCTCTTATAAGGCTAAAAACGTACGGGAGGGAGAGGGAGCGGCCGTCCACCCACTGCCAGTCGTCTTCTTTGTGCGCGTCGCTGAGGCCCAGCCAAAACACCCGGTTCTCCATGATGCGATTTGCCAGGAATTTCTGCAAAATTAGAGGAGAAAAAATCACAGAATCACTCGGTTGGAAAAGCGATTACAGCGGAGCCGTTTTCCCACATTAAATGGGGGGAAAATGGGAAAATCACTGAAATGACTTTTCTGGGTTCAATGGGTGGGAAAAAGGGTTTTTGGGGGGGCTGTAGATCGGAAGGGGAGGTGCTGCGGGGTTGATGCGACTCCCTCGTACTAAAAAAACCCACCCCAAAACCTCAATGATTTCCAAAAATGCAGAGTTTTTCACCCAAATCAGTGCCCCCTGCCCCTTTATTTTAGGTTCTGGAACAACGGGGAACCCAACAACGTGGGCCACCAAGGTGAGGACTGTGCCACCATCCTCCCCAACGGCTGCTGGAACCACTGCCCCCATCCTCCCCAACGGCTGCTGGAACAACGCCACCTGCTCCAACACCGAGCCCTGGATCTGCGAGCGCGGCTGCTGACCTCGCCGCGCCTCCAAAACGGGGCTAAACCAGCAAAAACCCCGACCAAAAAACCAAGTGCGGGGCGAAAACGTGAGGCTCCGGGGGGAAAAAGGTGCCCAAAATTGCGTAGCCCCTCCCCAAAAGCGGGCGGAGGGGGTTGAACCGTTGGAAGACGTCGCTCCTTGGGGCGCAATGGAGGCATTTTGGTGTTTGTTAATGGTTTTGGGAGCCGTTTTCTCTGTTGCGCTGGGGCTGGATGTATCGCTTGCAGGTTAATCGGGATAAAATCTTAATAAACAGAATCACAGAATCAATCACAGAATCACTCGGTTGGAAAAGACCTCTGAGATCATCACGTCCAACCGCTCCTGTCTACCCCCTAAACCATATCCCTAAGTACCTCGTCTGCCCGCTCTTTAAACACATCCAGGGATGGTGACTCCACCACCTCCCTGGGCAGCCTGTGCCAGCTTCTGACGACCCTCTCAGTAAAGAACTTCCTCCTTCTCTCTAACCGGCACCTCCCTTGGCACAGCTTGGTGCCGTTTCCCCTTGTTCTATCCCCCATCACCTGGGAGAAGAGACCAGCACCCACCTCTCTACAACCTCCCTTGAGGTAGTTGGAGGTGCAATGAAGCATTGTAGGTGTAAAAGAAGCATCAAGGAGGGAACATGCCCCAAAAAACGGCAAAAATGCCTTGGAAACGGGGGGAAAAAATGTGGTGGAATTTGTAATATCTGGAGGGAGGAGCTTTAAAAGCCAGGTTGGTGAAAGCAGTGTCCTGAATGGGAGATAGAAATGTCTAAATTGGGGTAGAAAGGCCAATTTGGGCACAATTTGGGCTCTGTTTCTGTAGTTCCGCCTGTAATTCTGGAAGTTTTTTCAACAATTTCAAGAATTCTTCAAGAATTTTAATAGTTATTTAAACGGCTTGCATAATTTCTAAACCATATCTGTGTTTCTTACGCGACGGCGAGGAGCCGTGGTGCAAAACCACCTCTCACATCGCGGGGAGGGGGGTCCCTTGGGGTCACGCAGACCCCGAGGAGGGGGAGCAGCCGCTCCCTTGGGCTTTTCCCTTAAAAACTGCTGAAATCCCAGCAGGCATTTTGGGGAGAGATTCATGCAATTTGGCCAAATCACTTCCAAACCAAGCTGGGAGCTTCAAGCCATCGCATTTTGCCCCCTTCTGCAGCCTCGAGTCACCTCATGTGGGGAATTGGAGGGTAAAATTCCTCTAAACTGGTGAAATTTGGGGGGTTTTTTAGGTTTTTATGGGGTTTCTTTGCTTTTTATGGGGTTTCTGAGCTTACATTTTCCTGCTCGCTGTCGACGATGACCAGATGAGCGTTGAACTCGGTGCAGGAATCCATAGCGGCCCGCCAGGGCTTGGTGTCGGTGGAGAAGAAGTAGCAGTTTTTGGCGAACTGCTGCCAGCCGGCGGGGCACCTCGTGCAGAGAATTTCTGAGGGAAATCGAGGAAGGGGGGAAGAAAAAAAACAAAACCCATCAAAATTAAGAAAAGGAGAAGGCGTGGGCGAGCTCTGGGGGGAAGTTCGGTCCTCACCGGAGAGGTTGCGCGTCTCCTCCAGCGCCGCGTCCAGGAGCGCCGACGCGCGGCTCTGCTCCTCCTTCACCTCCGCCAGCTGCCGCAGCACCGGCTCCAGTGCGTCCCTTTGCTCTGCCCGCGGAGAGAAGAAATGGTATTTTATTAACCGCCAAGACCTACAAGAAGCCCGGATTTTTATCTCCCTTAGTCCTAATTTACGCCGTGGTTTTCCTGGCGTGGGTCGCCATTCTCTTAACTCGGGCAGTAAAACCTCAAACCCCTCGGCTAAGGCTGAGAAAAGCTGGAACACAGGAGGTTCCACTTCAATTTGGGAAGAAACTTCTTCTCAATGAGGGTGACAGAGCCCTGGCCCAGGCTGCCCAGAGAGGTTGTGGAGTCTCCTTCTCTGCAGACATTCAAAACCCGCCTGGATGCCTTCCTGTGTAACCTCATCTGGGTGTTCCTGCTCCGGCAGGGGGATTGGACTGGATGAGCTTTTGAGGTCCCTTCCAATCCCTAACGGTCTGGGATTCTGGGATTCTCTGATTCTGTGAAGCTTTGTTTTTCATTAATATCATACTTAAGGATATCTCAAACTCGTTTATTTTGGCTTCACGCGCTCCTGCTGCGTATTTTAGGGATCTTTGGGGTATCTGCCCAATACTGGGTGTTCTGGGAACGGAGGAGAACGACTGGATTTCATGATTTCCCACCAAAATCAAGGTTGCTCACCCAGGACGCGGAGGCGACCCGACAGCTCCTCTGCGTTGCACTGCGTCACCTTCCACCGCACGTTCTCCACTTCCTGGGACACTGGAAAGAGGGAAAAACCAAAAAAAATCTCTGCTTTTGGTATTTGCTATCCCCATTATTTGGGATTCTGCCCATATTTCCCCCAAAATTTGCCTTTTCCTTGGCGTACCGTTTTGAAGCCGGCTGCGAATCGCCTTGAGCTGGCCCGAGAGCTGCTTATCTAAGAGGCAAATAAGAATAAACTCAAAATAAACCCAAATTGCCTCTGTTCTGGTGGAAAAAAACACCCCAGGATGCTCTGGAGGGAGAAATCCGTGCAGGTATTGAGGATTAAGTGGGTGTTAAGAAGCGATTTTGGGGTGAGGTGTCGTACCCAGGGCGCTCTGGACATCGGAGAGGTTGTGCCATGCCGTGGTGTGGCTGCTCTCGCTCCGCTGCCGGGCCTGCTCCAGCGCCTCCCACGCCGCAGATACTGGGGGAGAAGACGAGCGTCCTCCTCGTGGTTCGCTCCAAATGTTGGGGTCTTCCCCCAAAACCGTGCCCGTTCGCGGCGGACTCACCTCTCCGGAGATTCACGATGGTGAGGATGGTGAAGAGCAAGAAGGTGAAGGCCAGGAGCACGTAGAGCAGCGCTACGGCTCTCTCCGGAGATGAAGTGAGGAAGGACAGCGCTGCCAGGGGCAAAACAGGGTGAGGAGACCCCAAATAACCCCCCCCCAAAGACAGATTTTCTAAAAGAAGAGCACAAAGAGGAGTAATCCCCCCAAAAAACAACCTCTCGGATGACTCCACCACCCCGTTCTCCACACTCAAAACCCTCATTTTCCTCGATCATGACCCAAAGGAGGAAGCAGGCATCAAAATGTGGCTATAACTTCCAAGAAAGATGGGTTTAAAGAGCTGAAACCCTCCGATTTGATGTCTCCAGATCCCCAAATCCATTCTCCGATACCTCCTTTAGGCATTTTCCTCCTCTTTCGCTTCTCCAACTCCACCTCCTCGTTGAAATCCCATTTCTCGTAGTCGCCGGCGGTGTCCTCGCCCTGTGACATCTCGGCTCCTTTTTCTTCCCATCTCGCCCCGATTTATAGGGTGGGGAAGCTGCGTCACCTTCCCGAGGAGGAAGGAAACACCCACGTTTCCTAATTGGGATTTCCTAGAAGAAAACCAAAATAAAATCTGCGCACTCAGGAGCTTTGGAGCGGCCGCGGCCTCTTCCCCGTTGAGTTTTAGAGGAATTGGTTAAAACCCACGCTCTGCTTTCCTCAAACGAAGCCGATACCGGCCCAAGGCGATGATTTTTGGAGGCTTTACGCCAAAACGGCGGGCGACTTTCTCCGAGGCAAACGCCCTAAATTTTTGGGGAGTTCCTTAGCATTTTCTTTCAGCATTTTTTGGGATAATTTCTGGCGGTTTTTAATGCTAGAAACTCAGCGTTGCGAAAATCCTCGTGTTTGGGGGGGGGAAGGGTTCAGTTCCTTTTATTCCTTCTCTGGAAAATGATTTTCCTCGCCTGAACGCCCTCAAGGTTCTGAGCCGGGCAGAAACGAAAGTTAAAATTTCAGAGGCACGTCAGGAAAAGCAAACACAGTCAAAAAACTGGACGTCCTTCGCTCCGGTTCTCTTGCTCGCAGCTTCCTCCTTTTGCCTGATTTCCCCTTTTTCGATCCCAAATTTAGGGGAAGTCGAGGCCAAACTTCTCCCCCAGGGTCGGCCGCTCACGTTCTCGGTCCGTGAAGCAGCGGAGTTGGTTTTGGGTTGAAAGGTTGTGAATTCCCACTAATAGGGAACGTGAGCTGGGTTGGGAATGACCGATTAGAGAGCAGCGTAGGGGAAAGGGCCCTGGCGGCCCTGGTGGCCAGCCGGATGACCATGAGCCAGCACTGTGCCCTTGTGGCCAAGAAGGCCAATGGCATCCTGGGGTGTATCAGGAGGGGTGGTTGTAGGGCAGAGAGGTTCTCCTGCCCCTCTACTCAGCCCTGGCGAGACCGCATCTGGAATATTGTGTCCAGTTCTGGGCCCTCAGTTCAAGAAGGACAGGAACTGCTGGAGAGAGTCCAGTGTAGGGCTACAAAGATGATGGAGGGAGTGGAGCATCTCCCTTCTGAGGAGCGGCTGAGGGAGCTGGGGCTCTTTAGTTTGCAGAAGAGGAGACTGAGAGGAGACCTCATTCATGTTTAGAAATATTTAAAGGGTGAGTGTCACGAGGATGGAGCCAGGCTCTTCTCGGTGACAAACAATGATAGGACAAGGGGTAATGGACACAAACTGGAACACAGGAGGGTCCACTGAAATTGGAGAAGAAACTGCGTCTCAGTGAGGGTGACAGAGCCCTGGACCAGGCTGCCCAGAGAGGCTGTGGAGTCTCCTTCTCTGCAGACATTCAAAACCCGCCTGGACGCCTTCCTGTGTAACCTCATCTGGGTGTTCCTGCTCCGGCAGGGGGATTGGGCTGGATGAGCTTTGGAGGTCCCTTCCAATCCCTGACGTGCTGGGATTCTGTGTGTGAATTCGGCCCTCGGCTTCACGTAGTGGTTCACCTCTCCGACGCAGTTAAAAATCTCTTTAAATTCCAAAAAAAAACCCTAAAAAAATGTTATCAGCACTGCGAAAAAGATCCTCAATGGTACCTCAAGGCCTTGGGGGCAACCCCAGTGTCCCACAGCCCTGGCCCTAGGGAACTGGGGACTCCAGTGTCTCCAGTGGGGACATTGGGGATCCCCAGTGCCCCAAGATCTGATTCTGTGGGGAATGTGAGATCCCCGTCACCCCCATATTTTGGGGAGCTGGTGTCCCCATTGTCCCCATCCCAGGGGATTTCAGGAGTCCCCAGTGTCCCCATCCCTGGATCCTTATGGCGTGGTGGGACCTTAGGGACTCCAATGGCCCCCACATCCTGGTCCTTGAACAATGGGGGACACGTCCCCATCTCCCCAATTCCTCCATCCTTGGGTAACTGGGGACCACGGACACCCCAGTCCCTGGGGACCCCCAACTCGGGCGCCCTCCCTGAGGTAATGGGGGAGACTCTGCCCCGGACCCCCCACCCCAGAGCTGCCATCAGCTACTCGACGCCCCATAGGTGGAGGCATCTGCCTATCATCCCCCGTCAGCCAATAAGAGCAGCAAATCACCCCAGGA
>NW_010201179.1:0-449 GCF_000695765.1 Mesitornis unicolor
GTGCCTTAATGTTAGGATGTTTACTGTTTTCCAATTTTCTTACAACATATGAAGATCAAGAGGCCCCCAATTTGGCTTGAGAGCTAATCCAAGGTTACCACAGAACATGGGGACACATAGACCAAGGGATATGTGTGGCCCTTCCCAGATCAGCTCAAGAAGACCTGAGATTTTTCATGCTGAACCTGGACTGGTCTAATCTATTCCTACGTAACAGTGCTACCCGTGGAGCCTTCACAGGTGATTGGTGGGAGGTGACAATCAGTGACAAAATTGAAACAATATATTGGCAAGGGAATGTGGCACTGGGCACACTCCAAAGGCAAATATGGATAAAACATGGTTCGAGCAGAATTGCACATATACTCGAACATCAGTAAATGTAACTTTTGAAACACCTGTGAAAGTGAGTGGGAATATTACCAAAATTAGTGGTCCCATAAAACTGA
>NW_010201180.1:0-16916 GCF_000695765.1 Mesitornis unicolor
AGGTTCAGGTTAGAGATAAGGAAGAAGTTCTATACCGAGTGGTCGTCAGAAGCTGGAACAGGCTGCCCAGGGAGGTGGTGGAGTCACCATCCCTGGATGTATTTAAAGAGCGGGTAGACGAGGTACTTAAGGATATGGTTTAGTGGGTAGACAGGAACGGTTGGACATGATGATCTCAGAGGTCTTTTCCAACCAAGCGATTCTGTGATTCTGTGTAGAAGGAAACCACAGCAGTCAAAGTTACTTCAGATCAAATGGATGCATACTACTTTTTCAGTTTGAACATCTGACCACTTCACAAACATAAACATTTTACTATTAAAAAAAATATATAAAAATTATTTTGCATATAGAACTCTTTACTATAACTGGAAATATTATTTAGAGAATTTTCCTATTCTTGTTCCTTGGTTTTAGTGAACAAAGGGCATGATATTTTGTAAGCATTACAAACAACATTTTTGCATGTGATTTTCTGTAGGCAATTTCCTGTAGGATCTCTGTAGAATAACTGAAATTTTAAAAGCTGAAATCATATTTTACATTATAAATTTAAAAGATTTAAGAAGTTTATAGAACATTACCCTGACATAAAGAAATACAATATAGATTAGTCAAAATTTAATTGCAATATAATCTTACAAATATTTATGTCCCTACACTTCTTTTACATAAACATCTACAATCTTACATGGAGTTAGTCTGTCTCATAAATTAAACATGTCTCATAATTATATTGTTCTGTTTTGCACAACCATTATTTTATTTCTCTAAGATGCTGGAGAATGTTAAACTTAAACAGTTAAACAATGTTATACAGTTATTCTTAAACGTGTAAATGTTTCATAATTTTTCATAAACGATGATCTTGCAAAATTACTTCACAGAATAATGAAGGTTCCTTAAAAGCTAAGTGCAAAACAAAACATAGACAGGAATTATAAATTGTTATATGTAAAGTAAGCGATAGTTTGCAACGGTACTTTAAGCATCTTGAAAATAACAGAAAATTGACAGTAGGAGGTGGAATTCTTTATTGCTAGGAAATCACACTCTATTCCCAAATTTATCATGACTGAAAATTCTGTTTATCATTTGGTAGAAACATGAGATAAGTAGAAAGCTTAAAACACTCATCACAGTTTGAACTACCTGACATCTTTGTAGATAGTTTGAGCAGACAGATAAAAGATATTAACCTATTCTCTGAGGATCTACATATGGCTGAGAAGCAGGGTAAGGGAATGTCAATGGACAGATGTGATTTTTATTTCCAGAATCAATTGTTAGTGTAAGATCACTGCTCCCACTACTTGCTCATCGTCACCTTGTTTCAGGAGGTTATCGACCCTGGATTACAAGCAGAGTTGCTCATATGAGCAATCAAAAAGAGGCTGGCAAGCTAGCACTCTTCATATTCACAGCCTGGATGTCTACTACTGTCTGCACCTGACTTCTTTTAATATGAAGTACCTCTTTTCAGTGGATGACCAGTTCTCCAAGACAATAATGAGTTTGTAGGAATAAAAATTTCAAAGAGCAAAATTTGCAACCTTAGTAAGTAAAATGCAAACTTCAAGTCAGTTTATGATCTCTGAGAGATTCTTCAGGTACCAGAATTGCCTGGGAAAATAATTTAGCAGATTTTCAAATATGAACTAGGTTATTACAACAGTTTCAAATAAAATTATGTTGAAATAACTTTCCAGACATAATTACAAATTAAACACATATCATATACTTACTATTTTCGATAAAATTCCACATGTACAATATATTTCTTTTTAAACTAACTTTTTTTTCTGTCAATACAATCAATATAAAAATGTTATACCCTCTGCCACCTTCTGTCTTTAATGTTGCAGTTCAGAACTGTATAAGATTTTATTTCAGTAATGACTGCTTGTTTTTAAAGTAGGAATCACAAAATCACACAGAATATTAGGAGTTCTAAGGGACCTCCAAAGATCATCTGGTCCAACCCCCCTGCCAGATCAGGATCACCTAGACCAGGTCGCACAGGAAAGCGCTCAGGCGGGTTTTGAATGTCTCCAGAGAAGGAGACTCCACAACCTCTCTGGGCAGCCTGTTCCAGTGCTCTATCACCCTTACAGTAAAAAAGCTTTTCCTTATGTTCAGGTTGAACCTCCTATGTTCCAGCTTGCTCCAATTGCCCCTTGTCCTGTCATTTGACATCACAGAGAAGAGCCTGGCTCCTTTCTCTTGACACTCGCCCTTTACAAATTTATAAACATTAATGAGGTCACCCCTCACTCTCCTCTTCTCCAAGCTAAAGAGACCCAGCTCCCTCAGCCGCTCCTCATCAGGGAGATGCTCCCTCAATCATCTTTGTGATTAGTTTCATTCATCACAACTCTGTGCTCAGCCATCCAGTCAGTTTTTAACCCAGTAAGGCATATGCCCGTCCAAGCCATGCCCAGCCAGCTTCTCCAGAAGGATGCTGTGGGAGACGGTGTCAAAGACCTTGCTAAAGTCCAGGTAGACAACGTCCACAGCCTTCCCCTTGTCCACCAAGCAGGTCACTTCATCATAAAAGGAGAAAAGATTAGTCAAGCAGGACCTGCCCTTCCTGAACCCAAGCTGACTGGGCCTGATCACTTGGTTGTCCTGCATGTGCCATGTGATGACACCCAGGATGATTTGTTCCATCATGTTCCCTGGCACTGAGGTCAGACTGACAGGTCTATAGTTCCCTGGGCACAGGTCTGTAGCTCCCCGGGTCTGTAGTTCCCCAGGAAACGTCCAGTATCTCTGGACATATTCCATTCTTCCTATGCATAGCAGTCCTGACAAGATCAAGGCTCCTGTAGGTTAAGTCTCTTTCTTTGCAGTCTGTCAGGCAGGCCACAGTGGAGATAATACCTGTGGGCTAGAGTCTAGTTTAATCCATATAACAATAAGCAAGTTAAATAAATTTCTATCAATAACCATGTGTATTGGAGTATACATGTATGCTATGAAAAAAGCCAAAAGTACCAAGGAGACTGACAGAAATTATTTCAAAAATACAAAAAGTAACTTTGTATATATATATAGGACAGAATGTGCAGCTACTTGACTTTTGAGAACTTACATGTCTAATGTAAACAGTTACATGCCTAATGTTAGTACTGTAAAGAGTTTAACAAATTACAGATCAGTCAGTGATAACTTACTGTGTGGGAATCAAGAAGTACTTCCTTATATTTACTGCTGAGAAAAGATACTAGCTTTGCAGAGGTTCCAGCCTCCCTAATGCCTTATGTCAAATGATTTCCTATCTCCTGATCCATGGTACTGATCCCTCAGCTAGTTCTCAGACATGGTTCTTGCTTTGCCTGATCCCCCAGCTGGCTGACTGAGGATGTTAAGGAGGCACATAACAACACAGGGTCTTATAACAGGCACTCAGATGTTTGAAACAGCTCAGAAAGAAGCTGGCCTGTCTTCATGAAAAAAACTAGGTTTAGGTGCCAGCCACAAGCCCTGAGATATGTTTCTTATTTTACATATTTTAAAAAGCTTCTACCTCAAGAAAAAAAGAGGAAGGTATATTTATGGTGAGGAATATCTCAACAAGAATGAATGTGCACTGTTTCTTAGGGACAGGAAATTGTCCTGTGTGGCACCAGACAAAAATCATCTGACTGAAAGTAATATGTTATGTTTTGTATTTGACGTACAAATAAGTCTACTCTTTTTTTTCCTGAAAATAAGAATCAAATATGAAAATAAGATCAAATATGAAAATAAGAATAAATTATTTTAATGAACTTTGTATATTAATTACATAGTGCTCAACATTCTGAGTCAAGATACCTACACAATATTTAAGTTTACTTTCTCTGTATTACCTCTGAAGTTGGCAAGTTAGCAGGGACTTTTTTTGAGTGCTGCATGCATGTTGTATATCAATCTTTCAACTCCTTGTATGCAATCCTTAAGAATTTTCACAGATATTTATTAAATGTATACACTGAATATAATAACTGCTAAATCTTTTTGGATAGCTTTATATTAAATATTTTCTCACATAGATGGTATACTTTGTACTTTTTTTTTTCTCTTTCTACTCAGATAAATAAAAAAAATGGTGGGATAAAATTCTTCCTGTCTACACTTGAAAACACTCAGGTGATCGATCTATGGCCAGATGTGGCTATAAGCATACATCTGAGGAAAACATACTGCAGATGCTTCTAAAAAGGAACTGCTGATCCCTGTAAATTAGATTAGAATAATAGACTTCTGAAAAAGAGTATTCTGTCAGAATTTCTAGTGTTTGGGTCAGCTTCAATGGCTTGCTTCAGCTTTAGTTATAGGTAATTTTTATAATGGTGCTATATGGCAAACCAATCAGTGTCTGTAAGTTCACTGGGATACAGTTTTGAACTCTTATGAAGAGGTGTAGTAGGAAAAGGACTTGACGCTTTGAAAATTTACCTCCTAGTGTTCTTGAAAATTATTTCTCCTGCATAGAGAGAACTAGAAGGGAGGTAGTAATTAACTGAGGTAATTTTTCTTAAAGAAAAACAAAAACAAACAAACAAACAACCCCCCCCAAAAGAAAGCCAACCAAAAAAAACCCCAAAAACCCAAACAATTAACCAAAACGAAACCACAACTAGAAACACAAGCTGCTTAAATCAAAACATTTATAGCTGATTTGGGGAAGTTCAGAAGCTGTAATCCTTAAAACACACTGCTTCTATGTTGTTACAATGTAACTGGTTGTCTTATCAGCAAACAATAAACGGGAAGACAAGTGCTATTCTGCAAATAGAAACTTGTGAATTTTGTACCCCCTCTCACCTTAAAAAAAGGAGACGTCTGGTAGTTTCTGGAGAGACTATTCAAAGAAATATTTTTTTATTTTTTTTTATTTGGCAGTTTTAAATACTAGCCCAATATCTTCTACATCCCCCTGTGTCTTTCTGAGTTTGTTTAGAGCTATTTTTCTGTATAACTGGGTCTCATATTTGCAATTTTTCCAACAGTGAAACAGAAGATAACCACTGCTGACCCCAACTGCATTCAAGATTGTACAGACTTACTCACATATGCTGAATTATTTGCTCTGTAATAACAATACATATATTTATAAAATTCTTCTTTTTACCTCCCCAAAGCTACACACTGACCAAGATAAAGGAGATGGAAATTTAAGATACATATTAACAGGAGATGGGGCTGGCAGTCTGTTCATTATAGATGAAAATACAGGAGATATTCATGCTGCAAAGAAATTGGACAGAGAAGAAAAGTCCCTGTATGTGCTGCGTGCCAAGGCTATAGACAGAAAAACTGGAAGACAAGTGGAGCCAGAGTCTGAATTTATCATTAAAATCCACGATATCAATGACAATGAACCAAAATTCACCAAGGACATGTACACTGCCAGTATTCCAGAGATGTCTGGAGTAGGTAGGTAAAAACCTATCCATATGTAAAATATAAATGTGTTTGAGTTTATTTGGAACTTACAAGTAATTTATTATTTAAGGCACTTAGTACTAACTTCTGTGAATATCCATGGAACAGTTTTTATTGCCAGTATCGCATTATAAATGACTGGTTCCTACATTTATTTATTTGTTTCATCTTCATCCACTTTTTAATCCTTTTTCCACACTGTAAGCTACTCTTCACTCTTTTAAGCCCACCAGAAACATCAAGAACTATAGCATATATGGTTATGTTACCAGTAACTACACAGTTTTGCTACAGCTTAGAATATAACTTGCAAAAAATGTAGCTTCTTTGTATTTGTAAAGTCTAATTTACCAGACCTTTCTGTATGTTTAGACACAAACAGCTTTAAGCACGTAAGTATATAAATCAAATAATATATCAAAATTATGTCAAATATATTGCTACAAATACCTAAAAATCTGTTTTGTGGCTTTTTTTGGTTGTTTTATTTTTTATTTTTTCTTTCAGTTTAGTATCAATATCAGTAATTGTTGCTGGTGGGTTTTTTTCAATATGGAATTGTTTGTTTGGATTTTTTTAAGATACAAAACATATGAACACGTTCCCCAAATAAATAACTCTCTTTGTTTAAACATTATTTTTCTTCACGGATAAAAACTTACAGCTATTCACAACTGCTGCACTGAAGAGTAAAAATGTGGAGGGCCAGTAGAAGACAGGTGAGAAATATAGCATCAAAAGAAAATAATTCTCTGACTATTGTCAAATAATATAAAGTGATACATGATATTCCACCAACACACACTCATCAGAAGTTATCATGACTACCTAAGTGGTCCACTCTTTTACAGGAGAGACAGTCTCTCTGACATGATGAGTAAGCATCAAATACAGAGGCTATGGGAAACAACTGACGTAAATTCTCAAGAGTTATTAACTTAAGATGAATTACTCTGATGGTTTGCAAAAACACCCTTGGACAATGGCATTGCTTAGAGAGACAGTAAAATACCAATCAACATTTACGATTAATATGCATCTTTGCAAAATAAATTCTAGAAGCTAATAATTACTTCTGAGAGCAGTAGCAGAAGTATAATGAAATAGGATTGTATTTTATAACTTTTATTTAATCACAAGAAGAGAATAATTATACTACTATCTATAGTGTGAGAAAGCCATGAATAGTTCTTTTAAAGATATATGGAAAATAGATAAATCTTTTTCATTCAGAATTTACTTTGCTGATAATCTCTGAAGAAAAAATGTTGAAAGTGCACCTGTCATATTTATTTTGAAATACATTTGTAAGGAAGGAACTGAATAGAAATACTTAGGATAAAAAGCATAATGACCATGTTTAACCTTATATTTAGTCTAACTTTATTAGAGTCAATGGTGAAGGATATAATCATAGAATGGTTAGAGTTAGAAGTGACCTTAAAGGTCATCTAGTTCCAACACCACTGTCATCTTCCACTAGATCAGGTTGCTCAAAGCCCTGTCCAACCTGGCCTTGAATACTTCTAGGGAGGGGGTATCCACAACTTCTCTGGGCAACCTGTTCCAGTGTTTCAACACCCTCATAGTAAATAATTTATTTCTAATGTCCAATGTAAATCTACCCTTTTTGTTTGAAGTTTGGAATTTGAAGCCATTAACTCCTTGTCCTATCACTGCATATCCTTGTAAAAAGTCCCTGTCTAGCTTTTATGTAGGACCCGTTAAGGAACTGGAAGGCCACAATAAGGTCTCCCTGGAGCCTTCTCTTCTCCAGGTTGAACATCCCCAACTCTCAGCCTGTCTTCATAGGAAAGGTGCTCCAGCCATCTGATCACCTTCATGGCCCTCCTCTGGACTTCTTCTATCAGATCCATATCCTTCTTATACTGGTGGCCCCAGAGCTGAAAGCAGTACGCTGGGGTGGGTCTGACCAGAGTAGAGGGTCAGAATCACCTCCCTCAACCTGCTGGCCATGCTTCTTTTGATGCAACTCAGGACACAGTTGGCTTTCTGGGCTGCAAGTGAACATTGCCAGCCAATGTTGAGCTTCTCATCAATTAACACTCCCAAGTCCTTCTTCTTAGGGCTGCTCTAGAGCCATTCTCTGCCCAGCCTGTATTTGTGCTTGGGATTGCCCTGACCCAGGTGCAGGACCTTGCATTAGGCCTTGCTGAACTTCATGAGGTTGGCATGGACCCACATCTTAAGCCTCTGAAGTTCCCTCTGGATGGCACCCCTCCACTTCAGCATGTCAACCACACCACACAGCTTGGTGTCATCCGCAAACTTGCTGAGGTTGCACTCGATCCCACTCTCTCTGTCACTGACAAAGATGTTAAACAGCACTGGTCCCAGTACCAATCCCCGAGGAACACCACTTGTCAATGTTCTCCATTTGGACATCAAACCATTGACCATCACTTTTGAGTCCAGCCATCCAGCCAATTCCTTATGCACTGAGTGGTCCATCCATTGAATTCATTTCTTACCAATTTAGAGATGAGAATGTTGTGTGGGACAGTGTTGAATGCTTTGCTCAAGTAGATGATGGTTGTTTTTCTCTTGTCCACTGATGCTGTAATGTAGCCGTAGAAGGACACCGCATTTGTCAGACATGACTTGCCCTTGGTGATGCCATGTTGACTGTCACCAATCACGTCCTCAATTTTCATGTGCCCTAGAAGAGTCTGCAGGAGGATCTGCTCCATGATCTTGTCAGTAACAGAGGTGAGACTGACTGGCTCTTGCGATCTAATATAGCAATGGTTCAGTATGATCCCAACAGTGAAATTAAGACACAAATGAGGTCAGATACCCTGTCACCAGAAACAGCTTTACTTGTTCAAAATCAAGTATCAATAGGACAAAGTAGAAAAGAGTAAGATAGAAATTAAGCTGCGTTTCAGTATAGAGTTGCAAGGATACTCACCACCATGGATCCAGTGGTGTTCTCTTTGTCCTTTATCATTGATCATTGGTGGAGGGTGCAGACCTGGTTCAGTTTTGCTCACCTAGTTCAGTTTTGGTACGCTACTTATACAAGGTGGTTTATACATATTAAATAGATTTCTTGAGAAAATGTTAACATATGCTAAGAATTTCATGGATATGCAAATATCCTGTGCACATGCACACTCTGGTGGAGTGGTGGATTCATGGGACTCTCAGGTGGTCTTTGATAGTCTTCCTCACCATATACACTGTTTGACTCCCAGGTATTCACAAGAGCATCTGGGCTTGTTGGTCTGCCTGCACGTCTTTGCTGGGTTTGCTAAGGTGCCACATCCTCATGGCCTATCTCCAGGATATCACATTCTCTTCAGTTGCTAAATATACAACTTTGCAGGAGCAGCTTTTTCACCAGCTCTGTCTTGCAACTCAGCTTCTCAACCGTTCTTTTCAGACAGACTTACAAGCCTCAGCTTGTGGCTTGCCACACTGGACTACAGTTCCCCAGGTCTTCCTTTTTTCCTTTTTTGAAAATGTTATGTTTGCCCTTTTCGAGTTAGTGGGGACTTCACCAAATTGCCATGATTTTTCAAATAGAATGGAAAATAGTTTACTAACTTCATCTGCCAGTTTCCCTGCAAAACATGAATAAAAGAGAACAGAATAAGCCTCAGTCCTTTGGCACAGCTTGTGAAATTTTAATTCTATGAAATGTCTATATTTGATGAGGATGATGGTGTTATAAGTACCATTATGTACTTTAAGCTGAGAAAGTGTCCATAAAAGGCCGAAGTAAAGGTGAGTTTTACTGTGAAGAAAGAATTAGAGGAAAAGGATTTAAACAGTACAAAAAGCCTCAGCTTCCAACATGAAGAAAAAAAGGGGATTTGAGTTACTCTTTGCTCTGTTTAATTGACATTTGCATTTGGGGATATGAAAAACTACACTCGAATGACAATTTTTAGCATAAGAATTTGAATGAGAAGTGGTTTTGTAATTTGTCAAAGTAGCAGAGAATAAGAACTCAAATCTAGATCGGTCCATTCAAGAAGCAGAAATTCTGTATTTTTGAAGTCAGTCATAAGAATGCTAATTCAACAGTCAGGATGTACATACAACTAAATTAGGAATACAAAAACACATTCCCTCTTGTCGTCCCTTTGTCCTCCTCCAGATAAGGAAGCAGATGCCTTAACTGGAGAAAATGACTTGGCAGTGAAAAGGTGAGATTCCTGTTGTAAGTGGAATACAATTGAGTGAATGGTACTCTTTGTAAACTTTGCCATAAAACACACAAGAGAACACATAAAATACAGAATGAAGATAATGTAGTTCTTGAAGTATCTAGACAAAATAAAGCTATACTAAATAAGCCAGCTAATATGCACTAGGCAGCACATACAAAGATATACTGGGAAAAGGAAAAAGAGACAGTGACAAGAATTAAATTCAAAACTGATACAGTGTGTCAGTGGGCTGTGTAAGTAGCTCCTGGTTTATACTTTCCACACTGGCTAGGATAGCCATTAAATATCCATTAAAAATTTATGAAAATGGCATTTAAGCAGTTCTAATTATTCTTCATTCAATAGGTGTGATTTAATGAACAACTACTAGCTTTTCTTTTGTCTGAATATGCAATTCACACAATTGATTCCTGAACATAGTGTTTAGTGCAGAGCATCACAAATTTACAGAACTGTCATACAAGTAGGTTTATTATACTTCAAGACTTAATCTCATCAGTGGTTTTGCTATATATTGTTGTTCACAGATGAGATAGGTGTCAAATACAAGTCCAAAACCTAATTTTTTTAAGGAAATAGAACCAAACATTTCAGTTTAGTCTTACAGGCTTGGGGATGAGTGGCTGGAAAGGTGCCAGGCAGAAAAGGACCTGGGGGTGTTGGTGGACAGCAGGATGACCATGGGCCAGCAATGTGCCCTTGTGGCTAGGAAGACCAATGGCATCCTGGAGTGTATCAGAAGGGGTGCGGATAGTAGGTCAAGAGAGGTTCTCCTTCCCCTCTACTCTGCCCTGGTGAGACCACATCTGGAATATTGTGTTCAGTTCCGGGCCCCTCAGTTCAAGAAGGACAGGGAACTGCTTGAAAGAGTCCAGCACAAAGTCACAAAGATGATCAAGGGAGTGGAGCATCTCCCTGATGAGGAGCAGCTGAGGGAGCTGAGTCTCTTTAGCTTAGAAAAGAGGAGACTGATGGATGACCTCATTAATGTTTATAAATCTGTAAAGCACGAGTGTCAGGAGGAAGGAGCCAGGCTCTTCTCTGTGATGTCAAATGACAGGACAAGGGGCAATTGGAGCAAGCTGGAGCATAGGAGGTTCAACCTGAATATAAGGAAAAGCTTTTTTTACTGTAAGGGTGATAGAGCACTGGAACAGGCTGCCCAGAGAGGTTGTGGAGTCTCCTTCTCTGGAGATATTCAAAACCTGCCTGGATGTGTTTCTGTTCGACCTAGTCTAGGTGATCCTGGTCTGGCAGGGGGGTTTGGACTAGATGATCTTTGGAGGTCCCTTCCAGCTGTGATACTGTGATACTGTGACTGTAGAGAAACGGAATTTGAAGTTGGAAGGTTGTGTAAAATAATTCATGAAGGAAGAACAAACTGATGAACTATTGAGTGAACAATGCATACTAGGGTTATTGTTGGTGTGAAAGTAAGTGCATATGAAAAAAAAACACAGAAAATTAAAAGAAAGAAAGAAAGAAGCCTGAAATCACAAAAGTGTATTCCAGAATGCTGGAAGACTTCAGAATCAAAAATTAAGTGCCTCTTAATTCTATATTCTCTTCTATAGCAAATGGAAGAAAATAAGAATAATAAAATAAATGCAAGAATCCCTGGAATAGGGTGATCATCTTTACTAAAACTACATGAAATCAAAAAGTCAGTGTAGTCCTGCATAAATACTTAAGATGATGAAGGTTATTTGCTATAACTATATGTTCACAGATTCTTGTATACCAAATGACAAAACTCTTCTGAGTGGAAAGTACTGTACAATTACATTATACATATTTTAAGAAATATATATACCCACGATGAATATCTTAAAAAATTTTGCAAAAATCTCAGTTTCTTCCCATCTTCCTCTTTCTCCCAATTTTATTTCTTAAAATATTTTTTTTCTTAACTATTAAACTTATTGTGTTTGTCAAGTTCAAGAAATATGACAGCAGATATTTATGAAAGCTCAGGAAAATGTCACTAAGATTGAGAAATTGAAGAGGAATCATCACTAGCAATGTTTCCAGCTACGTATGTATCTGTTATTCAAATGATGTATCATACTATGTATTTCTCACTGTGTTATTGACTGTTTCTTGGAATAACTAGGTCTAGAGCACACAAGGAAAAATGATAAGTCAACACCTCTGACAGAATGTGCGATTTTCAGTACTAATAGGCAAACCTCACTGATGTTTAACTAGTTTGATAGTAAGTACAGTGAAAGTGTAACATGAATTTTCAGCACAACCTATCCAAGCCCCGGGGGAAATACGAATGCTTATTTGTGCACTACTTTGTGTTAATCCTATGTTGTAATATCTGCAATGCGGCCATCAAGCTATACATAAATTAGCTTTACTATGCCTAAATGGGATGCAGTTGTATCTCCAACAGCATTATGGGTATACCTAAAATGCTGTGTAGCAAAGTTAGAACTGGAAGCAATCAAAACCACTGAAGTGAGCTGATTGCAGTGTCGTTTCAGATAGCTTTTATGGAAATGATCATGCTAAATGGTCACAGTGATATTAACTTAAAAAATTAAATGAAAAAGTTAGTTTGAGACATTCTAAAACTCAGTAACATGGAATTTCTCATAAAAATCAGCTAATATGGTGAAGAACTGGAGGATAATAACTGCTGTATCTGTATTTTTTAAAAGTGCTGAATTTGATTGGAAGAATCCTGAGATTTATATCGGACTAGGTAAACTGATTCAATAAAAAAGTAGTTCCAAAAGATGTTAGACAAACCCATAAAGGTTAACCAAAACATAATATAGAAAGTAAAGGAACAAAAGACATTCAGCATTTTAAACTGATGGAATGTCAAAGCTGTAACATACAACCTTAGTCACAATAAAGAGTAGATGGATTTGAAGTATAACGTGTTCAGATTTGGTTATATTTTAGAAATACTATGCATAAGAGGAAACTTCAGAGAAGCTAAGTACATAGTATGCTTCTTAATAATATTTTCATGTGCTTTTCATGTAGAAGAAAAAGTACAATTCTGATCATACTTAAAATCTACTCATTTCGTCTTCAAGGCTTACACAGGTAGATGCTATGATCCAAGACTTTTTTTAAGTGAAAGATGACTGCTAAAAAAACAAAATAAAATGTAATCAAAACTACCCCTACACCTCATTGTGAAAAGCACTTTTCTCCCGATATGAATAATGTTATTAAGAAGTTTTTAAAAAGGAAATTTAGCAATGAGATGCCCTGTGGAGTTCAATCCCTTTTGACTCCTGGGTCAATAGCTTTACCCCCTCCTGTACCTGCCTTGCAAATTTTAATGAGTAAGGCTTACTATTTTTTCTCATTAAACATCTTTAGCATGCAGCTGATGTGTATTTCACAACATATTTTTAATCTTTGAATCGATCCTATTAAGGGAAGGGATAATGCTTAATTTAATGTAGCACTTATTTCTTCATATTTAAGTGCTGCTTTCTAGATTTTATGGATCTAACAAAAGGCATCTCCTGGTTCAGAATTTCTAAATTATATGATTTGTATAATGAAGAGTATAGAGGGACATATTTTAAAGTGCTAAATGTAAAATTCATATTTTTTCCATTAAATTACTTTTATTGCAAACACAGAATAAAAGATTTTTTGTTTAGCTGAACAGTGAAGTTTGATAGAAGGACATTATATATGCAGTAAGATACGGTCATTTTTAACTCAGGCATACCGCATTACAAAATGCCTAAACATGTCTTGTAATTAACAGCTACTCTAAATAAAAGATATATATAAAATTCATACACACAAAGAGAAAGAGATTAAATTGTAGTAAAACACACAGAGTAATATGCATTAATGCTATGATTTTTATTACCATGCTGTTGTTTGCAAGTGCAGTAGTATATACTGCAACTTCAACTACACAGTGCTTGTGTTAGAAATTCCGTTATATTTGTTCACTATTTCTATGGTTTCTCTTGGGAATCTATATACATCGCAACTACTGCTAGATACAAGTAAGACTGCATTCTAATATCTAGTTTTAGTTACATCAAGTTTTCAGTATCTTATAATAATAAAAACATATTTCTCAGGAACAGTATGTTATTTGTATAGGAATCTCTTACAAGAGCAAGTAGGCCTTATGGTAAACAAACAAACAAACAAAAACCTCAAACAACCTTGAACCATATACAGTAACTATCACATTTTCTATTTTTGAATTTTCTTCTGTCAGTAAGCATTAATCTACAGATGTGTGTAAATAACCAAATGGAGGCAGCTCCAATCTTTCATATTTAACCAGGAAAGAATTATATTTCCTCCTCTGCATATTTCCCCTGGCTTCAGATGCTTATAAAAAATGCTATGAATTACTGTCTTGACTTCACCACAAGCTTATGAAAACTACTTTGCTAAGTTGCAAAATTTCAGAATGCTGCTTTTTAACATACACTTTTAAAAAAAGAAACTATTTAGTTTTAAGAGAAAGAAATATTTCAAATAAAAATTTTTATCTTCAAGTTCATATTTTACATTCTACAGTTAGAATATGGTATTAGAATTCCTTTTCATCAAATTAAGCATAATGGCAGAAATCATGTAGCTAGAATACTTCCTATATTTCTGTTTGCATTTCCTACTATAACTAATGAATGTAAAACCTTTATAACAGGCAGAATTGGCAGAGTTGTCTTTTCAAATACAGTATTTTGATCCTTTTAAAATTTATCTTCTTTATTATTTTTATACAAATCTATATAATGAAGCAAATCTCTGTCAACGAGATAAAAATGAAAATATAGCATAGGAGTTCAGTGCCTTATAATACTTTCTTGAAATAAACCATCTAAGTGAAAAGGACAAAAATATCATTAAATAGTTAAAAATATACATTTAGTTTTCCAACAGATTTGGGGTATTTTTGGGTTTTGTAAGTTTTGGACACGTATTCTTTTATATATATGTATAACATTTTTATTTATGATGAGCTTGCACTACATTTTATTAGAAAAGTATACAGAATGCTTTGTAAATATTTTGTGTTTGGCATGAGGCGGAACATTTTCAAAGGAGTATGAAGGGGTGCTTTAAGACTTTGTATTTCCAGTTAAAAAAATAAAACCACTGGAATGCCAAATGAATCTTACTTAGATCATGATAATTTTTCCTTAAATTATTTTATCATATGTATACTTGTGTATCTAATACGGATAACATTTTCCTAGCCAAGTGTACTCTGAGGGGAACTAACTTGCTAAAGCTCTGATACTATAAACAGGTTATTTTGAGTTTGTACAGCTCCGCTGACTTCAAGCTGGATGCTTGCAAGTGTTAAGACCTCCTAGAATGGACTTTATTTCATGATTAATGCATACAATTTCCATAAAATATTCATGTAAAACTATTATTTTTTTCCTGAGGTTTACTCTATGTTTACTTAGGTAAAGAAAAACATATATACATATATATGTTCAACATCCACATATAACATATGAAATTAAAAATAAACATTGAATTTATACTTTTTTTATTCCTCCTTCAAAGCTTTGTTAATTTTATCTTTATATATCAAGGTAAATAGGAAACTTAAATAAATAAATTATGTTTGTAAAACTCGGGAGAGTCCTCAGAAGCCATCAGAAATACCACAGTTGCTTTAAAGTTTATGCACAGTGTATTAATGTTACACTTGGAAGAACTGAGAGATAGTGAACATTTCAAAAACTGAGGGAAAAAAGTCAGCCTTAAGATTCAAACCACTGCTTCCACAGAATTCAAATAATTCACAAATTTAAGACTTACAAAATATTTTAACATTATAGAAAAGCAGATCTCAAGTGATAGCAAAAGGAGTGGCTCTCTTCTTCTTTTGGTCTCTCTGCTGCAGTTGTGCTGTCTTATGCCTTACACACCACCATTTAAAAACAAAAAGAAGAAAGTTTAAAGAGCTAAACAATCAGAAAAAAATTGATTGTTCAAGGTTGTCGTGGTTTAGGGCTGGGCCGGCCACTAAATCCTGGACAGACGCTCTCTATTATCCCCTCTCCCCTTCCCAGAAGGGAAAAGAGAATAAGGAAGAGAGACTGTATGGGTTGGAAAAATAAACTAACAAATTTAATGAAACAATAATATTAATACTACAGAATAATATTGTAAATATGAACATAATGAAATATATGCAAATATGTACAAATATATTCAAAACCTATATAAAATCCTCCCCCCCACCCTTTCCCTCCAATGACGAAATACGTCACCAGAGGCTCTGCAGAGCCAGGCACTGGAAAAGTCTCAGACCAAACTCAGCAGCAGGTGGGAGCAGGATGCAGAACACACAAATCAGGATCAGCGGCAGACTAAAGAGCAGGATTCCGCTCAGGCCTTGGCCTCTGCAGGATCGAGACGGACAGAAGGGTTGAGATGGAAGGAACGGTGGAAGAAGGGAAAAAAGGGGGAAAAAAGGCCCGAGACCCTCGTGATCTCTCAGTTTTTATACCGAGTATGACGTATGTGGGTTGGAATACCTCGTTGGTCAGTTTTGGGTCCGCTTTGTCCCCCGTAGGTGCAGACACAGCACCCATGATGAGACAACTGACCTTCAGCATATCTTCTAGCAGCGCTGTTTGGGAAACACATACTGCCAGTTTTCAGCAAGTTCAGTCACTTAAAAGAGACTGAGCTGAAAAGTAAAATCACTAAATAGAAAATTAGTTCTATTTACCTCAAACCGGGACAAAGGTCAGTATTCTTTTTCTGTTTCTTTTGTTCCCTGGGTCAGACCACATGAGGTTAGATGCCAGAGCTGGTACTAAAGAAGTGACAGGAGCACACAAAGTATAGTAGGAAAAAGCAGGAAAGACAGTTTCACCCAGCAGTAGCTAACCTTAGCTAAAAATTCACTTAACATATCCATTTTTCTTCAGCTAAAAAATCCTCATATCATCTAAACAAGACTCCTTACTTTATTTCTCCTCATTACTTTCTTTGGGGGGGAGTTTGGTTTCTTATTAAGACACCACTAGTCTAACACAGCACAGTGGGAAAACCAAAACTATCCATTCATTGCCTTAGACTCACTTTTAGTGTTGGAAGAAGCTGTGGGTTTGTAGAATTGCTGTTACCGAGTGAAGGGAGCTAGCACTTGCTGTGAATGCAGTGAGGCATAAATAATTTCTATATTTCTGTCCAGTGGGAACTGAGCTGCTGTCAACTCATTCTTGAAAGTTTGTCATCTCCTCTGAGCTCCCATAAACCCTCCACCTGCAGACTTTTCATGACATGCTGGTCTAAACTCTTTCC
>NW_010201180.1:16947-19467 GCF_000695765.1 Mesitornis unicolor
GAAATGATGACAGCAGTTCAAGTGCAGCAAATAGTAAGCAGTATGGATAACTTTTAAAGAACTATATGAGGCTTTATGCTTTGTAAACTGGTTGGACAGAACTTCGTAGATGCACTTTTAAGATGATCACAGACCCATTTAATCTCTGTGTGTCTCAATTTCCCATCAATTAGTGGAAGATTAGCACAGCTCTACTCCATAGAAATGTTGAAATATGCTCAGCTACTGCAGCAGCAGACATCATAGTGCCCTTAGATTGACAGTCTGCTTGCCAACTGGAATTTTCAGGCCTGGGCTGTGTCAAATGTAGCTTCCCTTTATGTGTCTCTGAAATTAGTCAGTGCAATACTGTTTGCCTGTCTACTTCATTGCAACAGAGCTATTATTTCCCATTATCTGTGTACACTGAAAACAAAGCAAAACAACAAAAAAGAACCAGAGGTCTGGACCTCTTAGACCTTGAAGTTAGCATTAAAAGCCTGTATCATACTTACTCTAAAAATTGTTTGATGTATCCATTCTCTTTCCTTTTATTTCAGTAGATTTTCAGCTGTAACACTATAATATTTGAACAGAAGCATAATGGGCCTGAATTCTTTACATCAGCACTTTTACTCACACTGCAATGCAGTACAATGGGACACGTTCTGCATTGTTAGAGATGCTGTCCTTCAGATAGGTTGTTAAACCAAGGTCCTTTCATCATTCATGGCTTCACATCCCAAAAGTAAAAATCTCATTGACATTCTGAAAACATTAAAGAATGGTCATGTTGCTTCAGCCAGTATATATACCTCTTGATGTGAAAGTATACCCCTTTATACATTCTTGATATAAACCTGTCTTAACATTTACAGCCATGTGCAACCTGCTTTCAAAGCCACAGGAAATACTGATTTCCTATGTATGATGCCAGTTTACAGACACCTAACTTATTCCCTTATGAGCTCTTGCAGCTACCAAACACCTAATAATTTTGCTTTTTTTAAGACTGGCTACAGTATAACAGATGCAGTGAGCCCCCTCTCACAAATATGTGACTGTATTGGAGCCTGTGGCATTTGAACTGGTGGTACTAAAGACTGAAATAGCTGGGACTAATTAACATTAATAATATTAGGAACACCTGTGTCTTTATCAGAAAGAACATGTCAAATAGATGCATAACTGTGTTATAACCTTTATTAAAACTAAAACATAGCAGCTATTAAAATAAACAAGCTAATAGCAGCATGGAGGCAACCTGTTGTCTAAGGGCAGACCTTGCTCTTAAAGTGTCTCTAGTCATATAGTTCTAATGCACAAGGTTCTTTCTCGACATCATGTCATTAAGCTACTTGTGTAGTTTTAGGTGTCTGAAAAAATCTTTTCATTTTTGAGAATGGAATTTCTCAAATGCTGGATCTGTACTAGGCTGGAGAGACTGGGAAAACAGATCTAAGTCAGGAACTGTAATTAACTAGACATAAGTTAAAACTGTTTCAGAATTGGTTATATTTAGCCACAAAGGAAACTTAAAAATTATACTGAGAAGATTTGGGGGTTTTGTGTTTGTGTTTGTTTGTTTGTTGAGGGGGTTGTTTGTTTGGTTTTGGGTTTGGTTTGGTTTGGTTTTGGGTTGTTTTTCGGTTTTGTTTGTTTGTTTGGTTGGTTGGGTTTTTTTTTTATTCTGTTACATCAAAGAACATCTGGAATGCTTACTTAGTCTAATCTTCTAAACACAGAAGCTTTTCAGTTTTTTAGAAAGCAAAAGCAGCTTTCCAAATGTTTAAGTATACACTTTAGTTGCTAACTTTATGCAGCTGAGTGTAAAATAAAAAGTTTATTTGTTTTAAATCACGCTAACGCATGCATGCTTCTACTTTGAAAGTAAACACAAAAGTGGGGTGATTTGTGAGTTTTTTTCACCAGATTTCTCTATAACTTCTAAGTATTTTCAAACTGTGTAAATTAGATACAATGGATCACATTTGGGTGTAAAATAAAACAACTTTTTTTTTTAATGTAACATAAATTGAAGTACCTACACATCACGCAGAGTAGAATGTACATAAAGATGCTTTCACATAATTTCCAGTCTTCCGAAGAGGTTGCAGTCTCACTGAACAGATCAATCTGTGACAAAATAAAGGTCAAGGCTCCTACATCTTTATTTACACTATATATCTCATTTAATGAGCTATCCTCCTCTGCTCCTAACCCTCACTTTTGGTAGAGCTACTGAGAAATAAAAGCTTTATCTCACCTGAATCTGAATGATTTGTACTAATTCTATTACTAAGTATTTATCTATAACATACCACCAGCCTAACAGTAGCAACTCAGGAAAGGAACATTACTCCCTCCAAAGACATCCACCGTTGTCCCTAAAAACCACCATCAAATAGCTCTCTACTGAAGCCAAAGGCCTATGAATGTCTGCCCATTGTGGATGTAGTATTGCTAAACAAGTAAATTTCTCATCTAAAATGTGGCCATACATATATACATATATACTTATATACTTATATACTTATATAC
>NW_010201181.1:0-3867 GCF_000695765.1 Mesitornis unicolor
GTGATTCTGTGATTCTGTGATTCTGTGGTATATATTTTCCTGAGTTGTTTTTTTTTCTTTTTCAGTTTACTAGGGTCTGACATTAATAGCAAGGTTACTGTCTGTATGAATAAGCTCTCCAAAGCTAGAATTGCAGTGGTAGACAGAAAAGAAAGAAATAACAAGATAGGAAACAATATGTGGTTGTCCAAGGTAATGATTCAGTTAGCTAATACAGAAAATGCTAACAAGAGAACAAAACATGGCAGTGAATGATCTTAATGTACTTGTAAGAGGGACACAGGATTCTCCAAAATCTAATCCACAAAGCACAAATAATTATCTAGAATTCTCAATCTGCAGAAAGTAATTTTTGTAGGGTATGTTTTCTGCTTCATAGAGCATATTAAAAATAATAATAAAAAAGATAATTAGTCATGCCATTTAATATCTTTAGTGAAGCAGATGTTCTTACCTGAACACTCAGTGACAAGCATTTAAGGAAGGTTTCAGGAACTGTGATTCATCTTTTTTGGTTGTTCAAAATGAGTAGCTCTAGTAAAGCTATTTTTCTAGGCTATCTTCATCCTCAAAGGGAAGGAATAGGAATGTCCAGAAGATAGCTCATCCTAAGTGTTGTAAGCATCTATGTTAGGATAAGATGCATTACACTTTAGAAATATCTCTCCTTTGGAGTATGAGGGAGATGGAAATCTATACTACAGTTCAGAGGTACAATCATAGCTTTGGAGATGGGTATCTCACCTAATTGCTGGCATCTGAGTGCGACAATCTGTATTTGAGTTAGTTACATTAGCATTCACGCTTTATAGAGGAGAATGAACATAAAATTTAAGACATTTATCTGATCTATCTGATCTGTTTTAATTGTATTTTTTTAAATGAGAAAACTCACATTTTCTAGAAAACTCCATCTTTCCTTGTCAAGTGTTGCCAAATCCTTCAGGTCAATAGAGGCCTGGCAGCCACAGCTTCATGCCTTCACATTCAACCAGTAGCAAGTCTAAGCATATATTTCCAAAAGGTGCTTATACAATCATATGTATGTAATTTGTATGTAGAAATACATAAAGCTGCCAATGAAGATCATTTCACACAGAAACATTCAGCACGCAAAGAAACACAGGCAACACTGACAAATTTATCCTGTTCCCCACTCTGGCTGATCAGGATGAATGTCCATTAGAGAGAAATATATGCATATGTAAATACATAAATATGGATCCTACAATAACCGACGATATGTCTATCCAGTAGCTGGCCCCGGATCTTTTCATGTCCAGTTGCCTCACACACAGACACACAGATGCAAATAAGTCTCTCAGTCGATCCTCAGATCCTACAGTCCCTCTGGAAGTTGATCTGAATGTCCTGGCCCCTCCAGTTGCCAAGTTCTCCACCTGTCTCACTTAATGATACATGCATATCTGGCCCTAACCTATGGCCACCTCAGTTCATAATCAGCAAGCCATTTATTTTGCTTGATGGCAAGTCCAGCTTGGTGTTCACTAGTGATCACACACTGATTTACATAATCTCACTTGCTCTAGCTACCAGCCTGGGAATCATCTCTGCTCCTGTGACCCATGGACTGATTCTAGCTACTGGTACTTTGATCTCCATGCCCACGTGCATACACATGCACACACATGCACACACACTCAGAGAACAGGCAGTCTTCTCACCAGGAAAATAGAAATAAAAGTGCAAGAACAATCTCTGGTAAACAGGCACAGGACATGACCAGAGAAATGTATAGACCATCAGACTGTTTACATGCAATTGGCCCCTTTTATTCCCTTGCCCCTCCATTCCCATGCTTGTTCTTCCTCCAAACCACATCGATCTCTTCCTTTACTTGCCCTGAAGATATCAGAATACATCTTGTGTGATGCAAAGATTATATTCCCCTACATCCTATGAGCTCCATACTCTGGGCATTAACCTCCCTTAGCGTGAAATGTGATCCAGAGAGGTGCTCCTGTTGACTTATCTTAATGGCTTTAATACTCAGACTGTGGAGGTGATAGATTTCCTGTTACAACCATAGAAGTAGCTGGAATGAGATGCTCGGTTTTCTGATTAGATCATTCTGATTCCCCTGCCTGTGATACCTCCTACATACTCCTTTGTGTGTGCAGAAGCAAGTATATAGACAGCACACATATAGACATTTCTGAATTAATAGACGTATCTAGATGCCCATATTGTCTGCATGGTGGATATCTACTTTTGATAAGCTGAGTACCATTCAAAGCACAGGAAACTAGGAAAGATTTTCCTGCCTTCTGTTTCTGGAACTTCAGCCAATAGATCTCACCTAATTTGACTTTAGGTGACAAAACTGTTTATGGAATTCCTGTCTATGTAAAGTTTTTTTAAAAAATACTCAGTAGGATATGTTCCAGTATTGGCACCCACAATAAGTACAACTGCATCAGACAGTAAAAGCTGCTAGCACTAAAAAATTTATAGCATCATACATGTTATGCAACAATTGACTCCATTGACTTTTCACTGTATTTTTTCTGTCCCATCATGTTCAAAGAGTTCACTAAACCATAATTAATGAAAAAGTTAAATTGTCAATTTTCAGCATGTAATTAAAAATGAATGAAGCCTTCCTCCTATACATCAGCAAGTGTCTTGACTTCTGTAACAATTTAGAAAATTAATGATTACTGGATTGAGTTTCATCTACATTGACCATACATAAAGATCAGTAGTTGCACTAAGAAAGTGGATCAGCCATGATTTCTTCTTTGCTGCAGTCTTCAAAAACTTGTTGGAGATCAAGAAATTTAGACACAGAAATAGCCCATCAGTTATTGTCTTTCCCTCAGTTCTATAAATTTTATAATATTTCCTATGACAGAATATATTTGAATGCATTTCTTTTTATTTCTGAAAGTGAACTGAGATTTAAAACAGAAGTTCTGACAGATCTGAACTGCAGTAGCTTAACAGAAGCTCTTGATAAAATCAGGTCAAGTAGATTAGAAAGATGTACGTTCAGTCGGTCTTATTTTTCACATTTTCCTTTGACATGTATGGAAAATGCTAGAAAGGGAGTCTATGCTTATCAACTGCTTTCCATGAGATCATGCATGGTGAGCTTAGATCATGCACCTCTGGGACAATAATTTGAATACCTAATGTTATGCTGCATGTAGCTACAACAACATCGAAACTGAAATATTCACAACTTTCTTGTTTATAAAGCTGCTGCACATGTGTCACACTACTTTCTGTGATATGAAAGGAAAAATAAAAAGCATATATTGCACAAGACTTGAAACACTGCAGTAAAACCTCTAGGCAGTGTATTCGGTTTTCTGTGAGGGGTTTTTTGGTTGTGTCTTTAGTAACGGGGGAAGGGCTATGGAGATAGCCCTTTAAGAAACTACCTGAAAAGCTCACCCTTTTCCGTTGTCAGATCCACCACTGACCAGGGCCAAGCCAATCAGCGCCCCTGTGAATTAATGCATTTAAGAGGAGTGCAGGTCATGCCTTTCTCTCTCTCTGGCACTGGCCCTGACCAGCATGGTCCCAGGTGCGGATGGCATGGCCCCAGCCCTGCCCGCAACTTCAGCTTAAGCCCCGCTGCAGCTCCATCCTGAAAAAAAAAGAGAGCCGGGAACTCCAGAACCATCAGGAGAGACCTGCAGTGGAGAAAAGAGTAGGACCTGAGGAGAACAACTCTGAAAAACACCAAGGTCGGTTTAAGGAAAGAAAGGAGAGGGAGGAGGACGCAGAACCTAGGTTCCCCTTTGGCAACCTTTGGAGAGAGCTGGGTCAACTGGTCTGCAGCCCGTAGAGTTCACTGGTGGGGCAGGGCCACATAAGCAGTGGCCGGCCCCGGAGAAA
>NW_010201181.1:3898-26592 GCF_000695765.1 Mesitornis unicolor
TTCTGGAGCAGTTCATGTGCGAGGGAAACTGCAGCTGTGGGCAGACCCAGATTGAACTTTTGAGAACTTTTTCCCCTATGGAAAGGGGGCGACGTGGAAGCAGAGAGAGACACTGGGCTGAGGTTTTTTTTTTTTCCCCTTCTAAGAAGCATGTGGTGGGAAGACCGACTGCAAACCCCCACTCCCATCCCCCTGCACCTCAAGGCAAAGGGGGAGGGGGAAGGTGAAGGAACCAGGAACAAAAGCTGAGCCCAGGAAGAAGAGAGTGGTAGGAGGAAGGTGTTTTGATTTTAAGATCTGGTTGTATCTCCCATAGTTCTACTGTGATGTTGGTAGCAAATTAAAATTATTTTGCTTTTATTCCTTATGATGAGTCTGTCTTTTGCCTTTAACCTTTTTAAGTGGGGAGAAGCCCTCCCAGTCCTTATTTTGACTAGCCCTTTTTGTGGCACTGTGGTGCTCAGTTAGGCACTAGGTCTAAACCATGACAGGCAGAGAAAATGTCATGAGGACATCAAGGAGTAAAGTGATTGCAGATTCTTAGTGCAGAATGATCAATAGTGAAATGAAAAAACAAAATGGAAGCTGTTATACTGATTGTCTTTCCTGTGACAAATATAAGAAAATAACCTGCAAAATGGCTTAAGGCATATTTTGCTACATCAGGAATCTGACTGAGCTTGTAATATGTAAAGGAAAATGTCCTATAAAAGGACTAGTCCAAAATATATAGTAATAAGTTACACCATCTAGGAATTAATATATTTATTTTTTACTGCAATAAAAAGAACAAAAGAAGAGACAAGCAAGAAAATATATCTGTAAAGTGGTCAGAATACTGATCATGGGATCTTCAGTTCCTTAGAAAATTGCATGTATAACAGCTGTGCTATCACTAGATATGGATGTATATTCCAAGTATTAGTAAAACATTATTTTCTTTTATTTTCTTTAAGCAACTACAGGAACAGGTTGTTCTGAACTTCATTCCAGTAAATGAACAGCCACTGTATATAAGACAGCATCACTCAGTGATGAAAGAATCATTAATCTGAAAGCCTGAAATGAAAGTTATGCAGTACATAGGCTTGGCTTTAAATTAGAGTATGGTAAACAATGAGTTATGAAGTAAATTAAACTGGTTGAAAATGTCGTACTTCTCAGTCCAATTAACTTTCTAATTTAGAAATTCAGCAACAACTTCTTTGTATGTGTTTTGGAAAAAAAAAAAGACAAAAAACAGTAGGCAAATAAAAAAGACAACCCTCAAAATATGTTTCTAGAACTTTAACATTTTGAATCCTTAAGCACAGAGACTTACAACTTCCACAGAGGGACACAGTTCAAGAAACTTCACGTTTGAGTTTCTGGCTTGGAGCTCAGTTATTTGTAGTTCAATTCAGTTGTGTAATCAAGGGTCTTTAATGTCTTTTCACACATTCCAGAATAACCCACTTGGCCTTCTGCTGCTGATCATCTCCTAAGATCTATGTGGTTGTAAGGTAAAAATGGAGCTGTCATTGTCTTTCCTGCAAGAGAAAAACAGGATTTCACATCAACACAGAAACAAAGAAAATCCAAGTTGTAGCACCTTGTAATACTTTTACGATCACTGCTCTGACAGCACATCTTAGAAGAAGCAGGTTAGCCTTCTGTGATCCACGTATATTATTCATACAAGAAGGCAGTGATATTACCTGCCATTAAAAAGTTCTTCAACATGCATGGAGGGAAAGCAGCACATAATAGTTAGGTACTCTCAATACCGTTCCTAGAGAGAGCACACCCTGTGTTAAGCGGTCTGTGCATATGGTGTTCCATAATAATTATTCTCACTTTTTTTTACTGTAGTCATGACTTCACTTTGAAGAGGAGAAAAGTCACGGAAGAGTGAATTTATGACAAAGTGTATCATGTGTTAATTAATAAAATGAAACACAAAGCCACCGTTAAAAAAAAACCAACCCACAGAAGACCTTGCATACATGGTAATGGCATTTTATACATTATTGTATGCAAATAAATATTTATATTTTTATGCACATATCTGGTGTTAGATAAGTGATAAGCTGTGAAAGAAAGCAAATGCATAACAGACACATTTTGCTACATTGCATATGTCTTTACAACAGAACAAAGTGAACAATAAGAAAAGAAACTGCTGAATCTGGATTACTATTTGTTCTGAAATCAGTAGAAGAAATGTTTCTGGGACAACTGAACAAATATAATGTTACAACTTGAAGAAAACTTGAAAATAACCCCAAAAGTTATAGATCAGTTATGCTCACGGTAATTCTAAGTCTTAGAAACTATTTTAAGAGTGCAATTTGGAAAAAAAAACGCTTGATTAACACAATTAGATTATGGGGGTTTTTTCTGTGTATTTTTTTTAAAGGTCATGTCTTACTAATTTCTTGGATTTCAGTGTAAATCAAGCTGTCAGAATGATGGAGACATGTAGTAAACATTCTCTGATAAGATTTTTTAGAGATCCCTTGTGAGGAAGCCACATGAAAAGCTAATGTTTAATGTGATGAAGCATCTTGAAACAGAAAGGCTGATGCAATGGGTTATATACTAGCTGAAGCACAGGGAAGATATAGTAAGTATGAACAGAAAACTTCAGTTTACCATAAGAAGTATATCGTAAGAATGTCAACATCTAGTTTACAAAAGGGATGCACACTGAAATTAGGCAATATACTAGTAGTTGTGCAGCTCTGCATTATGTTATTTCCAGTAAGCAAAATAATTTGCTGCACATACTGCAAGAGTAGCTGAGATACTCCTGCTGGTACCTTCATGGCTTTACCTCATTTTGCTTGACCTTGCCATATTGGACCCTGCATGGCTCAAGCCAGCTATATTATGATTAGCTACTCTTATATTTATTTTCTTTAAGCATGGCATTGTTACTAGTTTTTCCACTGCAATAGGGAAAAGGAGTGGAAACTCTGAATATTTCCCTCTGTTCTACCTAATCCCAGATGCAATATTTCTTCTTTTCCCTGGCAAGATGTTGGAACAAAACAGAGCACTGGGAAATCAGTCTGCAATCAATAGATATTAGGAAGGGAATTAATCTGTACTAGTATAGTGTTTCTCATACTGACAGGATTACCTTTGGGGAGATTTTCATGTTTCTCTGCAATAGTCTCCAGCAAGAGAGTAACCACCCTCAGGGGAAGTTCCAAGTTCCTACTCTTGATAAAAGATCAAATTATCTCTGCAGAAAAGAGAGAAAGCAAGCAAGCAAGCGAGTGTTAGCAAAAAAAGAAAGATATCTTCCCACTCTCACAGTATCCTGAATCATTCTAATTCCTTGTCCAATAGCTTTTAAAGTATTTTGAAACTAGATGGTATTAGACATCAAAGATTGACCAATATATGAAAGACTTACAGGATGTTGCCCATTGCAATAACTATCTTATATATACAAAACAAAGAATTTCTGGTGTTGGGCAAAATAGCTGGTGATAATAAGGACTGATAGAAAGTTAATTGCAGAGATATTTTTCAGTGTTTAGCTATATGGTTCTCAATATGATAATTATGTAATTGATTTTTATGACCGTCATAGAAAAATGCATAACACATCCAGTGTGAATGAAGTGGAATATGAGAGAGACAGATTTAATCTGTTTTCCTAGATTTTTTTATGTATTGTTAAATCAAAAAAGAAAATCTAAGGTAATACAATTGAATAATCTATACCACTTAGTTTTGAAATATAGGTGCAAGACGTGTACAGAAAACATTAGTTTTGTAGGAATTTATGTTCTGACCAATGAGGTGCAATCTCATATTCAATATAAGCCAGCAAGCAGCAAACTTTGTCCTAGTCTTTTCTTCAAACTAGAATCAGACTCTGATGTCAAATGGATGGTATAATAATGTCTACTGATTCTTCTAAAAGCAGGGATGATTCCTGTTGGAATTCTGCCAGTTCAAAAATTAATTACTCTTTAGACCAAAAACTAAGAGAGTTTGACTATAATAACTGATGATGGAAGTGCACAACTGGAACTGTGAGACTGAACCTTACATTTGTAGATTAAATTGAGAAGAGGAAATGAGAAATTCTTTTCTTTATCTGAAAGATTAAGAAATTTAATTTCATTTGGAAAGCTGGTCATAATTTCTCTGTTACACACAAGTATGTCTTCCTATTTTCAGGTTCAGGGTGTGACTATTTTTTTAATCTAAAAGTTGTGGTTGAACAATTTTTTCCATGTAGCTTTAATATTAAGTGATCTATTTTTCTTCTAAGGAGAACATGCAACATACAAACATACAAACAAAAAACAAAACATACAAACATACAAACAAAAAAGAACATACAAACTAAATATTTTAAAAAACCACCACCATTAACAAAAAAAAAAACCAAAGTAAAACAAACAAAAAAAACCCCAAAGGCCTGACAAAATCCAAACCAAAACAACAAATGAGTATATGAGCTTTGGATAAAAGGGGATTTGATGTCTGCATGCGTTCTGCAGGAATAAAATAGTGCCATAACCCACTGAGGTGTTAACTGCTGATTTAACTACTGTTTAAGTATTAGCTCACTATAGGCATATTTTAGTATGAAGATCAGATAATTCAGAAACATCTTGCCTCCTGTATTTCATAAACCATCATTCAACATGGTCACAGGAGTACCTTCTGTTCTTATAAGGTCAAGTCTGCAGAAACAGCAACTGATCAGTAAAAAAATTACCAAATGGTAAACCTATCTGCAGAAAGAAAGAGAAAGGAAAACAATAAGGATAAGGAAAACAATAAGGATAAGGAAAACAATAATGAAATTGATAAGGAAAACAATATCTGATGCAATGATCAGGATTTGGGTATGATCAGACATGTCATGACTATATAATAAGTTGTAGAATCAGCTACTGGATCTGGATTTTCAAGAGAAATACCCTGTCATTAAAGAGATGTTTCATAGTGAAATCAAATAAATTCAATGAGTAACAAAAATTCAATCACGATTGCTAAATTTCACCTCCTTTCACTCTGATAGTTACAACTATCTGTATTTCATTTCTTTTGCTAGAACAGATTAAAGCAGGGTAAATAACCCCTTACACATCCTTTTCATAAAGAAGCTAATAGTGACAGCATACTAGTTCAGCAAAATATATGGATACTTAAAAGAGTTTGATCTAAATTTTGTAGCTGTCAATGATCCATTGCGCTCCATCATTTTTGAACTAAGAGCTACAGGTCTCCCATTTCCTCATAGGTATACAACAAATACCTATGTAATGCTTTCTTCTGTTCTCTCTTTCCTGCACATGTTAGTGAACAGGGTATGCCAGACAAAATTCATCTGCCTAAGTGTTTATATCTATATTCAGCTCATCCTATTATAAACATCTAAAACATATATGCTAAATAAAGCATAATAAAAGTATTTGCTCCTTTCATTTATATGATGATTTTAGGGTGATTAGCTCAGATAGTCTTTGAAAAAACCAACAAAACCAAAACCAAGCATTTTGATCTCTCCTTCTTCTAACCAGTGACAGTTTATCAATAATATTCTGCTGTTCTTTTAGAAGCATTTTTTTACCCATAACAAAAACAAGTAAAAAGAGTGATGAATCATAACCAAATTTTATTTGAAAGCTTACTTCTGGGTAGGAACATAACCAGTACATGCTGAATGCAACAAAGAGAAATCCATCTTATTTGACTTCAGACACTTAGAATTTGTATCTTGGCTAAGGTAAATGCTTCTAATTATGGAATAAAAGAGGAAGTGAAAAGAAGAGGACATCCATCTGTATTTAGAGTTCCTACAAGAAAGGATAAATTACCCCTTGAAGTTGTCTTCCACTGTCTTCAGAGGGATTCTTTGTCACTAATTAAAACTAGATGCTTAATTTTTAAGGGATTCAAGTTACATAAATTGCTTCTTTTCCAGGCCACCTACATTATGCCTTCATATCATACCGATTATCCAACATGGACCTCTTTGTTGTCTTATTTATAGTATCATGGCAATGAAGAATGGTGTCATTAAAGAAAAATACAGTTAAATAAGTTCAGTGTCGAAATTCCTTAAGAAAGGCTTAAATACATAAAATTATATCTAAGAGCAAGATCACTATTACTAAAACTGTAAAATGAACCCTTTATTTCCAAAACTGATGTTTTCTACTCATTTTTAATGGCATAACTCATGAACGGACAAATTCTAGACAATGTACTATCTGTACTGTGGTCTACAGCTATATAACAAAATATGAAATTTCTTGGTTTATAGTATAGTCTTCAGATACCTGAGGATATACAAAAATGCTATGCTTTGATAACATTTGCAGGTAATTAAGGTTTCAATAATCTAATCTTCCTCTATGGTCCACTTAAAAGGAAGATTTAAAAAAAAAAAAAAAAAGAAAAAGCTGAAAAACCAAACAAGAATATAATCTCAAAAACCTTGAAAATTATTATTTGAAAAATAATTTTAATTTGCAGTTCTATACCAAGATTTCTACTTAAGAGAATGCATTATATATCACTCTATGTGTACAAGATAACATTCAGCTAATGACAGAAAGTTGTACAATGTCTGTTTCCTTCGCAAAGGGTTGCAGAATTTATTGGTATGTAGGCAAAAGGCAGTTGAAACTACTTTTAAAATAAGAACTCCTGTAATTTTGGCTGTCATATCCTTTTTCATATATTATTTCTGTGAATATATTTGTATAGATATGAATAAATGCATGTTGAGGTCTAACAGACATTTTCTTCATAAAGTGACTGGAGGCAAAAGAATGGACACCTTTATGGAAAGCTGTTCATTATTCAACCAAACTGGACGCCAGCACAAAACCTGTTTATAGCAAAAAGAATTATTTAACTGAAAACCTAATTCTCAGCTTTAAAACATTTCCATTATATTTGTCAGAGTCTTGTGTGCACCACCAATAAGCCTTATCTAGCCTCATCAGTATTATCTGTGACCTCTGCCCACAACCCATTTGCTGCAATAGTGACAGAGCCCAGGTTCCCAGGTCTTGCCTGAGCTATATGATAAATAGTACAGTTGCCAGCTCTGTCTGTATTCCTGTCTTCTGCCACCCTGGCTCGTTGATTGGACTTCCTGGATGAACCCTGAACCTGTCTGGTTTCCTCACCTTGTCTGAAGATCACTAACTTATCAATGGGAACCAGCTGTGTTCAGATATCCTGTGACTGTGTGCCTTGCTACTCCAGCCACTGTCCTTTCCATTTACTGTGGTCAGCCTCAGCTACTGGTTCATCTTCCCACATAAAGAAGCCCTGCTCCTGCTACATCCTCACTAGCCTGTCTCTTCATCTGCCTCATCCTTATGGTCATATGTTAACATCTTTCCAGGATCATCTTTCATTCTAGTCTAGAAGCTGGCCTCTAAATACTTTGTTCAAAGTCTTTCCATTATAAATTGCAGGCTTATTTCTTCTCTCTACCTTCACCGTCTGAAAACTCACATGATCTTCAAGTTCATCCTTATTTTCACTCTGAACCTTTGAAGATCGATTTCTCTAGGGTTTTAAGTAAAAACACCAGATTTACCATGGCTTGGATTTATTACAGGTTAACAAAGTAGATGTAATTTTACTTTTTTCATATACATAATTTCTGTGATAACATAACTGAGATGCATTACAAACTTTAATATGAAAACCTTTATACTGCCTATGTATTCAATTCTCTGCAACTGAAAAATACAGCACTGATGTAGTTGTTTACAAATAGTTTATGAATAGATTTGTGTAAACTGTCCCATTCAAAAACCAGTAATTGGCAGGGAAGTCTTATGAATGCCAGACTATGTAGGCATTAGCAAATTCTAATATTTGCATTGAATTTTAGTACCATGTGCAGTGATCTTATCAACATTCTGTAAACTGATATCTTATGTTGGTGTATGTTAAGGTAATTTGCTGCTGTTTCATCATCCTAGCTCACAGATAATGTTTTCTCCAACATATGTATGAGTAGCCTAAATGTATTATGTCCTTTTTGTTTCTTGCTGAGTATTCTTTTCAATCGGATTTAGCAAATAAGGTTTCCCCTGGATCTTGTAAGGCTTCCATTGAGAAGCTCTTCCTGTTTCCTCAACCCAAAGTTGCTACTGTGTGAAATTACTGCTGCATGGAATGCTGTCTACATGGTAATTCATTTGGTGAATCAGAACTAAATTATTATATTATTAGATACATATTAATACAAAAAAGCTCTTGGAAATTAAGTAATTCAACATGACTTCAGAGGTTCTTAAGACAATTGTTTACTTCTTATGGGCTGCAGTCTTTTTAAACATTTGAGAACTTTCTCATTTTTCAGGTCTTGAACACAAAGGGGAGAAATAAGTTCTTAATGATTCTGTATAAGCTTATCTATAAAAATAGCTCAATACTGTTTCAGTGAAGTAATGGAACTTTACTTCTTTATTTTCCACAGATCTGTATTGCCCTAAAAGCAACATGAAGATGATTAAGGTAAACAGTCAGTTTACATAGAATGAAATATCAAAAAAAAAAGAAGAAAAAAAAAGATGGAAAAGGGGAGGGCAGGGCAGGGAAGGACAGGAAAGGGGAAGGGAGAAGAGGAAGAAATGTTAATAGCTTAGGAGTATTTTTTTTTCCAAACTGTAGCAGAAAAAACTCCTTCAAGCTTCAGTGCAATGCAATTGTGTAATGTAATGGCTATGATTACAATAATTTTGAAAAATAAACATACATTGAATTGCAGACAATGATAACTAGTTATTCTGTATAGAAGGATCCTAAAGTAAAAAAACGGAGCAGGCAGGAGAACAGATTTGGGATGATATCAAGGGCCTTGAAAGTCCAGGCATGAGATGATATTGGTGGCCTCAGGGCTATTAATAACTCAGTAGCTGTCAATTGTAGTCATCAAACAAATTAAACTTAGGAGCTAGAGCCAGTTTTGGTGATAACAGGGTGAACAAGGTGGGGACTAATGAAGAGCTGGAGGTGCTGCTGCTGCATAAACCTGTTTTAATATTGCTGCTTTGGGGAAGATATTCCGATAATCACAGATATTAGGGAACAATATAAGTATTGCACTGAACATTAATATTTTGTTTAAATTTATGCCTACACAGGGAGAAAAGTAGTTGAAGTAGCTGTGGATACTTCATGTACATCTGCCTCAAACAGTGTGTGTGTCTGTGTACGTTTTGCACGCACACACGCACGTGAGTGTGTGTATAAAAAGTTGTCTCCATTTAAGGGTCAGAGAGCAGGATTTTCTATTGTCCCCTAGCCTCCCAGGGGAAGATTAGAAAAAAAGGGACTAGAGAAAAAGATGCTTTACATGAGGTTGGAAGTTAAAACTGTAACAAGTTTAATGAAAAAACAACAGGGAAAAGGAAAAGGGAATTAATAAGGGACAAAGAATATTTAACTATATACAAAACCCGATCCCTGTTGCCCCGAGTGGAAATGTCCAAGCAGTGCCTCGTGGCCGCTGCAACTGCTGTGACTCGTCACCAGGGACCGCAGTGGTGCCGGAGCTGATGGTGGTGGATGCTGCCTAACACGTGGAGGCAGGCCCAGCCGTCCTGAGATGCGACAGGAAGCAGCCCAGGAAACGCCTGCAAAAACCTCGAGTCTACTCGTTTTTTTTATAGACTGTGGCCGGAAAGGGGAGGGAACAGTACTGATCTCGGACCCCCCAGGGTCCTACAGTCACCACCTGTTCTTCTCTTTCAGGCTGTTAACCCTTAAACTGTAGCAAAAGTGCACTGGAACAAACTGTGTGTGGGTTAACCAATAAATCTTGGCTGATAACGTGGACTAGACTGGGATTTCTCTTTGCCTTTTCCCCTCCCCAGCCTTGTTTTCAGTTTTGATCATTTACTTATTAACTTGGATGAAACAAATTATTAACAAAATTATCTGTAGTAGTGACATATCATCCAAGCTTTTTTCAATCTTTTTTCCTAAGATTTTTCTGCTTTTATTATACAAATGTAAATGATGAGTACTGCTATAATTAATATATCAGTAAGTTTAACCATGCATGATTTTTTTGTTTGTTTGTATAACTCAGAGATTAGCGGTATTTATTTCAAGAAAAATATTTACCAGTTCTACTTATTTCCTTGATCTACTGTGGGCAGATGATAGAGGTTATGCACACATTATCAAAAGAAATCGCAGGAACAGAAGAGAAACCAATGGTGCTGGTAGAATGGCACCCAAGGGGACACGAAACACAAGCCTGGAATTAGAAAAGCAATGTTTTCATAACTGCAGCTTGTACTTGCAATTTTTTTTTTCTTCCTGGCAGTAGTGTTAAAATACTAGCTTTGAAAAAAAGTCCAAGCTTCTGTGATACTGACACACACACAAAAAGAAATTATCTCTCTTACTAAATTTGCACTTAAAAGAGACTGAACAGATCACTTACCTATTTTACTTTATTCCTTTTCCATTATTTTATCTCCAAACTGCAACTCTATGGCTGGGAAAATAAATATATATATAACAATAATATAATAAATATATAAAAATATTATAATAATAATTGTTGTTGTTGGTTTTGTTATTATTTTTATTAAATGAAACAGACAAAGGAGAGAGAGAAAATTTATCAGTTTTGGTCACTATGACAGACTGTTATATACCTCTTGCTCAGAGAAAAAATAATTTGCTAGACAGGTAAAAATGTGCTTTTCTATTTTTTCCTTGTTTAATTATATGTATAAAAATATATGTATAAAAATGTATGTAAATGAATGAACATATATAGAGAGACAAAGAAACAGAAAAACAGGTAAAAGAGAACACATTTAATTGTATCTCAGACTGACTATGTTTCTGTATATTTATACTTTACATGGTAGAAGGTGAAATTCATATTACTCTTTCCATTTGTATAACATGCAGCATGTTATGATGCAGTAATAGTTGTTTTTCTAAATTGTGTTTTCACTACTTGGATGACATATATCTTTATGTTTCCAATGGAGAAAATGCCACTTGAAATGTCACTTAGAGTCAGAATCTAACTATCAGAAATGCCATGTAACAGCTGCTATGCCCAAGTAAACTGTAGAAAGAATAATAAATTTCAGTTTACTAGACAATGTAGTGAAAGAGACTGAGGATAAGTTTACTTCTGAGACTGAATATATGCAGCTGTTTCTATCCAATAATAAATTGTGTTATTAAAAGCACTCCCTCTCTCCTTGATAGAGATATAAAAACCCCATGTTGGCAAGCAGTAGTGCTGTAAGAGATTGAGGGTACAATGGCATCTTTAGTTGAACCTAAATAGCTAGCTGTACTAGTGGATTGTCTGTGGACCAGACTTCTGCATTAATTTGTTCTCTGTCTCTGTTATGTTATTTGTTTGCTCACAAAGGAAGAGAATTTAATATGTTAGGAGTCAAATTTTTCAGTATTTCTGACATAGTTTGATTAAAAAATATATTCTATACACATTTTAAAGATTTTCTATATGTACAGCAATTTTCTTTATATAACCCATTAATAATATGATTATTAAGATGAATCCTTGCACTTTGTAATACCTCCAAATCCATGGCAGTCATGAGAAAAATAAATGTTTTCTTTTGAGAGAGGTTTCAATGTGATATGAATATAGATGGGAAAAGTAGCAGGTTACTTGGCTATTTCTGGCACCTCTGCTATTATATATGACCAAAATATTTGACTGTGTCAGCTGAAAAGGTGCACATCCTAAATCTTGGAAGACTGATTATTTTATTCTTTATGGTTCCTTTGTTCAAGTTTAATATATATATATTTTAAATTAAATATTCTTCAAAGGAGATTCATAGTGTACCTTGTGCAGTATTAAGAGAAATCAACACTGGGAAATATCTTCAAACTGTTTAGTAGTAGCTATCAAAAGTGGTTAAACAGTTTTCTGTTGGCTTTAGTGGGTACATGCACAGCTTCTCTTATTTTTTTTTATCATCACTTATAAATTACTACAGAAATTATCCATCCAGAGAAAACCTAACGTTTTCTCTCCTGCTGTCGTAAAAACAGCATAGCTTTGATTTATTTTTTTATATGTTTTCAAACCAAAAGGCTATTTTGTCTTCCTCCATTTCTTCCATATTTTTGTTGCTCAATATTTCTAGAGCCTGACCTAGTTAAAAGCAGCATATAAAAATGCAGTAAAAATCTAACATAAATCTGTAGAAAATAATTTACATCCTACTCAGCATCCCAAAACACTGCTGTTATATTAGAGGAACTTGTGTTATCATAAGGATAAGAAATATTCAGTTTTGATTTAAGGATGCTCCAACTCAAATGGTACTTGGACTTCAGTGATTGTTACAGAGATTGGAAAACTTTGTATAAAAAGTATTTCTAGCAAAGCCTATAAAAAGTTACGTGCCACATAATGAAACATTTGAAGTAACAAAGAGTTTCATATTTTCAGGTCTTTCTTTAGCATATGTACATTATGTCTAAGATGTATCCTTTCTGATTTCATGCTTCCATTAGACATAGTTGCATTCAGGTTCTTTGTTTTTATCAGTGTGTCTTCTCTGGTCTAGATAGTTATCGTGGTTTAACTCCAACCAGCAACTAAGCACCACACAGCCACTCACTCACTCCCACCCAGAAGGAAGGGGAGAAGAAAACTGAAAGGGTAAAAGTGAGAAAAGTCACTGGTTGAAATAAGAACATTTTAATAATTGAAATAAAATATAGTAGTAGTAGTAATAATATCAATAATAATAATATCAATAATAATAATATCAATAATAAAGGAAAATAAAAAACAAATATAAATAAAACCCAAGAAAGACAGGTGATGCAATGGTAAACAATTGCTCACCACCAACCGACCGATATTCAGACTGTCTCCAAACAGAAGTCCCCTAGCAAACCTTCCTTCTAGTTTATTGCTATCTGTGATGTCATATGGTGTGGGTCAGTTGGGGTCAGCTGTCCTGGCTGTGTCACCTCCCAACTTTTTGTGCATCCTCAGCCTACTCGCTGGTGAAGCAATGTGAGCAGCAGAAAGTCCTTGGTTCTGTGTAAGCACTGCTCAGCAATAACTAAAACATCCCTGAATTATCAACACTGTTCCAAGCACAAATCCAAAACATAGCCACATACTAGCTAATATGAAAAAAATTAATGCTGCTTCAGTCAAAACCAACACAGTAGTATAAATACTGTCTCTTTTGTTCTTTTCAAAGTATTTCTATGGCCCTCTACGTGGACCTTTATCCATCTCTTTATTTTCATCCTTCCATTTCTCTTAATGTCTTCCTCTTTTCAGTTTTCTAGGACCTTTAAGAGTTTTATTTTATATTTTATACCTTATTTGATCTCAGTCATGCTGTTCTCCTCAGATTATCAAGTGCTAGCTCTAATCAACCTAACCAGACACCAATCCTAATCACAAGGCTCTTTGAAATAAATTTTATTATTCACAGACCATCATAAAGGCTATCTGTGAACCCTTAAGGAGTCATTCCATAAAATTCTCCTGAGAATTTTTTTATCTTGCATTTCTTCAAGGAACATCCAATGAATCAGATTCAGGCAGGATTATGAGGATTTTGTTGTCTTTCATGTTTTCCTTTAATATGGATTAATTGGAGATTACCATGTCAGTGTTGGGGGTGAAATTGATAGAATAACTATGATTTAGTAACCATCACAGAAACATGGTGAGATTACTTTTGTGTTGCATTGGATGGCCATAAACTCTTCATAAAGGATAAGGGAAGGAAGGAAAGGCGGTGGGGTGGCTTTGTATGTTAGGGAGTAATTTGATCGTGTAGAGCTCAACGATTGTGACAATAAGGTCAAATGTTTATGCTTAAGGATGAGAGGGAAGGCCAACAAGGCAGATATCCTGCTGGGTTTCTGACACAGAGCATCCAACCAGGATGAAGAGGAAGATGAAACATTCTACAAGCAGCTAGGAGAAGTATCACAATCATTAGCCCTTGTTCTTGTGGGGGACTTCAAATTACCAGATGTCTACTGGAAGCACTACACAGCAGAGCAGAAACAGTCTAGGAGGTTCCTGGAGTGTGTGAAAGGCAGCTTCCTGAAACAGCTGGTAAATGAGCCTATCAGGGAGTTGCCTCACTTGACCTGCTGTTTACAAACAGAGAAGGACTGGTAGGAAATGTGATTGGAGGCCATCTTGGGCTTAGCAATCATGAAATGATAAAGTTCTCGATTCTTAGTGAAATAAGGAGGGGGCTCAGCAAAACCACTGCCATGGTCTTCCAGAGGGCAGACATTGGCCTGTTCAGGGCACCTGGTAGAGAGAATCTCTTGGGATACAGTCCTGAAGGGCAAAGGAGTCCAGGAAGGCTGGACATTTTTCAAGAATGAAGTCTTAAAGTCACAGGAGCAGGATGTCCCCATGTGCTCTAAGACAAACCAGTGGGTAAGACAACAACTCTGACTAAACTGGGAGCTTTTTCTGGGACTTGGGGAAAAAAAAAAAGCTTACCACTATTTGAAGAAGGGGCAAGTAACACAAGAAGAGTGCAGATATCTCGTTAGAGATAACTAGAAAGGGAAAAGGCCAGCTAGAACTCAATCTGGCCACTGTCATAAGAGATAACAAAAATGTTTTTACAAATATGTTAAAAACAAGAAGAGAGCCAAGGAGAACCTCCGTACTTTATTGGATGTGTAGGGGAACATTGCCACCAAGGATGAGGAAAAGGCTGAGGTACTTAATGACTTCTTTGCCCCAGTCTTTAATATTCAGACCAGATATCTTCAAGGTATTCAACCCATTGAACTCAAAACAGGGATGGAGAGCAGAATAAACCCCCCATGATCCAGGAGGAAGCAGTTAATGACTTACTATGCCCCCTGGACACTCACAAGTCTATGGGACCAGATGAGATCCACACAAGATTATTGAAGGAGTTGTTGAAAGAGCTTGTAAACCACTCTCCACCGTTTATCAGTAGTCTTGGTTAACAGGGGAGGTCCCAGATGACAGGAAGATTGTCAATGGGATGCCCATCTACAAGAAAGGCTGGAAAGAGGAACCAGGGAACTGCAGGTGTGTCAGAATGACCTTAGTACTGGGGAAGATTTTTTCATGGTTCATCTTGAGTGTGCTCACATGGCATGTGCAGGACAACCAGGGGATCAGGCACAGCTAGCATGGGCTCATGAAAGGCAGGTCCTGTTTGACCAACCTGATCTCCTTCTATGACCAGATGATACGCTTAGTGGATGGGAGAAAGGCTATGGATGTTGTTTGCCTGGACTTCAGTAAAGCCTTTGGCACTGTCTCCCACAGCATTCTCCTAGAGAACCTGGCAGCTCATGGTTTAGACAGGTGTACCCTTCTCTAGGTAAAAAAAACTGGCTGGATGGCAAGCACAGAGAGTTATTGTGAACAGAATTTAATCCAGTTGGTGTCCGATCAAAAGTAGTCTTTACCAGGGCTGAGTTTTGGGGCCAGTCTTGCTTATTATCTTTACCAATGATCTGGATGAAGTCATTGAGCGGTCCCTCAGTAAGTTTGCAAACAACACCTAATTGAGTGGGAGTGTTGATTTGCTTTAGAGTAGAAAGGCTCTGCAGAGGGACCTGGATAGGCTGGATTTGTGGGCGACCTCAGCTGGACTGAGGCCCTTGGACAGAGTGACTTTGACCTTAAGAAGATTCCAGTCTACCCTTGAGAGATTAAACAGGAACAAGAAGAGCCACAAGGTAAACAAGTTTGTCGAAGGTGCTGACAGCAGGCTGGAATTTGAAGAAAGTGTTAATAGCAGACTGAGGCGTATGTACTCCTTTGGCAGAAGTGCTGAGTTGTGATGAACTGTGAAAATATTATCCAATAAAAAAGAAACATAGTAACTTTGAACCAATGAGAAGAAGACACATCTGGGGAGAGAGAACAGAAATAGATGAGGAAGAAAAACAATAAAGGCTTTTTGTGCTGCACCAACACTTGTTGTCTTGTCACTTTGTCCGTCCCTACTGCGACATGGATTGATGGGCCGTGGTCAACTGTATGAGGTTTAAAAAAGCCAAATGCTGAGTCCTGCTTGAAGAGCACAACAACCCCAAGCAATGCTATGGGTTTGGAGAAGAGTGACTGGAGAGCTGCCATGCAGAAAAGGACCTGAGCACGCTGATTGAGAGTTGGCTGAACATGAACCAGCAATCGCCCAGGTGGCAAAGAATGCCAATAGCATCCTGGCTTGCATCAGAAATAATGTGCCCAGCAGGAGTAGTGAAGTGATCATACTCCTGTAGTCAGTACTGTTGAGGCTGCACCTTGAGTACAGTGTTCAGTTTTGGGCCCTGTCATGTCCCTCTCTTAAGGAGGGGGGACAAGTGACTCATATCAGGAAATCCCCAATGAGTTGAACAACAGCAAAAAATCTCAACGTGCCTAATCACAGTGTTTAATGAATAGTTTCAATCACCAATACTGTATTTACCAGTTTTGCTTACAAAGACAACCGACAACAAATTAGTGACAGATCAAAACAGCAGTAGCTTTTCTCACAATAACCAGCTTAATAGCTGACAACAATTACTGGTAGGTAACAACGGTAACAAAATGCAGCCATTGTTCCTAATAGCTGACAACAACCGACAATGCAAGGGCCTTGTGTTACTTAAAAGGAGAGACAGTGGGAGAAGAAGTGGAAAAGAGGGGAATATAGAAAGATGGAAAGATAGAAAGATCACCAGTCCTGGTTCCAGTGTCAGTCCTGCCAACAAAGAGGGAGGTGTCCAGTCTCTGGAAGTGCAACCTATATATAGATCTTTTCATTTTTGTAGTCAGCTAGCCACCTCCCCTTAGTTAAGTATCCTGCTTCCCATGCTAATTAGTTTCCAATTTCCATGTAAATTACAGGTCTTGGAGGACAAGTCCTTTCAGTCTTAATTGCCCTCTTCCAGGTGCAGGACTCTTGGCTTATGTAAAAATAGGACAGAGGGAATTAGAAGTAGTCTGCTTTTCTTATCTACCGAAGCTTCCTGCCTCATACCAGGTGTCACTGGGATGATTCAGTACCAGACCACCAGGTGCCAAGATGCTCAACGCTTGCCTTTGTTCAGGTCCACACAGAATAAGCACAATGCCCAGCCTCCACCCATTACTCTGCATCCATACTCACATGCCTTGTCCTTCACATTAGCATCTTAGGAGAATGTTTGAGACATTCACATATTGGCCAGAGCCTTACAGACCCCTGACTACAAGAAGGTCATTGAGGCACTGAAGTGTTTCCAGAGAAGGGCAAGCAAGCTGCAGAAGCATCTGTAGCACAAGTCTTATGAGAGGTGGCTGAGGGAACTGGGACTGCTTAGTCTGGAGAAGAGGAGGTTGAGGGGAGACGTTATTGCTCACTACAACTACTTGAAAGGAGATTGTAGTGAGACGTTTGTTGCTCTCTTGTCCTAAGTAACTAATAATATTTATTTACAGTACCAATCCACTCTATTTACACCATGCTGATGGAACCTGGATTACAGAGACATGCAGTCATGAGCAGTCTAGGCTCTGCATTCTATCTTCTGTGAAAAGTTTCATACAGAGTGTTGAGTATCTGAATGTTGTCAAAGGAAACCTGACATTATTGCTGTTATCAACATTAGCAAGGTAGCAATTTTTAACGATTAACGGTGACGTAGAAAAATCCAAAACCAAAAGATCCTAAGGTATTACATGTACAAAAGGGTTGCTTTAATATTTCCAGCATGTCAGGAGTAACTGAAAGAGGTAATTGTTAAAAAGAAGACAAATCTAACATATGGGAAGAGAATTTAAACACATGTGAAAAAAGTAAATTTTAAACAGAAATTAATTAATAAGGAAAATGAGAAAGTATCCAAAGTCAAAATATATGGCTTTAAATCCGTGGGAAAATATTTCTCACAGATGGTATTGCCTACATGCATAACAAACTCATTATTATTTGTTTAGCAGTTTCCCTCACATATAGTTTTGTGGAATGATAGTGAGGGACAAAATATTATCACATCTATTATTACATCTCAGCTCCATGATATAAAATGATAAGAGCTAAAGCTGAAGTAAAATAGTTATTTTTTCACTGAGTTTTATGAAATCATTATAAAAAACCCCAACCTTTAACAGATCCATCATCCTGAAGAAGGGCCTGAACAAAAGCCATATTTGTCCATTTCATCAAACATTTAGAGAAATAAAATATGGGTAAAATGTACTTAAGAAATATCTATGAGAATGGAATATGCCATGCCATATTCATAGAGTTGCCAAAATATTATTTCAAGAAAACATATTATTTTGATGTAAAGTAATGCTTTGAACTGTATGAAGAACATTCAGCACTTAAATAAGAGGTCTCAATGCAATGTAGCAAGTGATGCAAATGTGTCTGAAGCAAGCACATTCTTTAAAGGACAATTTTACACTCTGTTTGCTGGAAAGTTATTTGGAGGTAAAATTTCATTGATACAGGTATTTATACAAATGTGTAAGTGAACAAACAGATATATAAGAAACATATGGCTCCCATATGAAAGGTTAATTAATTTACTATATCTTACCATCTGTAAATACTGAGAGTGATACTTTTTTAACATTAGTTTGCACTGCTTCTCTTGCTTTTAATTTTTTTTGGTGCTGGCAGCAATTTTCTAGTGGTTTACTCTGTATAAAAAGTATCTAATGTTAGCAATGGTCCCTGGATTTTAGTATAAATCCACTGTACTGCTTTGACAAGAGGAAATGTGTGTAGATTTCAGTGCAGCTGAAAAATACATGAATGCAAAAAAAACCCCAAAATTTCTGTTTTGCCAAGTGTATTACAAACAGTACTAAACAACCCCCAACCTGCAGAAAACAGAAAATTCAGGAATAAACTACAATGTTATGAACAACAGCTGAACACAAAGTTGCAACCCCTGTATCTTAATAATGCTATAGTTAACTTCATTAAGAAGTTTAAGTATCAGACAACTCAGAAAACAGAAATTAGCATAACAGAATCTGAATCTGCAGATAAAGCAAGGACAGAGTTTTACAGTATGACAGCCCTTCCAACATCTTCAATCATACTCAGAATCTAAATGTATTTGTTTGCAATGTAATGTTTGTACTTAAACTGGGAGCTCAACTCAATTGTCAAAACTTAGAAGTGTAGAACCATTTGAAGTGTCCTGTGCCATTCAAAGCATTCACACAAGGCTTGAAAATATCGAATGGGATGTCTTCTCACTTTGCCCAAAGATAAGAGACTAGCAACTAGAGATTAGGTCAATTGTCCTACTACATCTCTATTATCACTGAGAGATTGTGTTCTGGCAATTGAATTGAATTTCTAGTCAATGTAGCAAACAAGATGTAGAGGGATTATCATCCATTCGAATAAAGATGTCTAAACTAGGGTGAACTGAAAAGTTGTTCTGACTCATGAATGTGCTGAGTGGATCTCCTTGACTTTCTGGGAACTTGGTCTTTTTTGTAAACACCCACGTGCAGACAGACTCAAATACCACAGTTTGGAGCTGAATACTACTTGTTGTAGAAATAGTGAAAGGAAAAGAGAGGATGAAAACAGCCTGAGAGAGAGGATATTAGGATTACATGATGTGAAATTAGCTGATGTAGAGAAAGCTTTGTGTCTAACTGCTGAGTTTGACAAGATGAGAACTAAAACTTTTTTTCCAAATGCCTGCTGTGTTTTTACTGAATTCTGTTTTTTCTTGCAGAATCTGAGCTGTGATTTTAGCCTTAACTTTCAGAATAGTTCTTAAGAAGTTCTATGACAGTAAATGTAATTGAATGTCTTCTGCACTGCGAAATCTGAGAAATTTTCGTCACATCTCGCTTTGCTTTCTCAACTGCCTATTTCTACAAATGCACTGACATTTGCTGATGGTGTAACTGTCAGAGTCATATTGTAAACCAGCTCAGTGAAATGATCCACATTATAAAATAAGAAAGAAAACACATTTTCATCTCCAGAGAATAAAATTAATATGAGACTATATTATCAGTCACATTGTTCTGATGATTGTTCTTTTGTCTATGTTATCTCTGTGCTACAATGTTAACAGACAGTACAAAGTTCCCTCACTATAGTGACTTAGTTAAGCAGGAAATAAAAGAAAACATGATGATCCAAAACTGTACACATTACTAATTAATTTTCTGAGAAAGGGAGAAAACAGGTGAGCAGCTCTATTTATTTTTATGTGTTTAACTAGAATCCAACTAAAATATGTTTAATCTAAAGCAACTGTTTCAATGGGTTTTATTACAATTGAGCAGATTCATTGGATAGAGTTAATGATCTAAATGGACAGATCAGACACTGGTCTAGGGAAGAGCTTAAAACATGAATATGTCAGAAATACAGATTAATGGGAATTTGGGAAATATTAACAAAGTTATAGGCTCGGTGGTAAGAAAAGTGAAGGAAGCGATGACATTGAAAACACAAGTGTAATGGAGGAGACAGGAAGAAGAATAAAGAAGCATAGAGTGAAACTGAGATAAAGATACTGTGGGAGAAGATATATGGGAGCAGTGAGCCACACATTACTGGCCAGAGAAGTTCCTAATGGCTGCAAGCTGGCATGCTCCTCTCAAAACATGGCTCTCCCTATGCAGCCCAGTGGAGAATCTTCGTTTCCCCAGCTATCCACCTTTCTCCTGAAGCCAGAAATAGCATATCTTTCTTGCATACACTTTACTTGCCTCATCTACATTATCACACAGACGACCTCCAATAAACTTGGAAAAAAGGCCTCATGATCTCAGCCTACACCCTCATCTTGTTGGATGGAACCATTCTGGTGCAGTCAGTGGTTCTGTTGGTGATTCAAGCACAAGCAGATGCAGAAGATCTCATACCCATCCTGTAAGAAAAACTGCTCAAAGGTGTATCTAGGCTTAACTACATTGTTGTCATCTTGATGACAAGGTGCCTTTCATGTGTGACAAGTAAGTAAAGGTACAGGGATACTGGCAGATGACTGAAAGCATATATGGAAGTTGTCAATGGTAATACTGTTTTCATCCTTTTTAAAGTTACCTTTTATTTATTTCTGCTCACAATATCTTTTTTTAAAACAGAAATACAGAAAGGGCACAAATAATGTAGTGTGATGCTACAAATACTTAAAATACAGTCTTGTGTGTATTTAAGAATTGATTCAAGACTTACTGATGAACCTCAGTTTAAACGATTAGTATGTTTTTTCTAATAGTTGGAATAGATAAATATTTTATACTTTGTATGCACACTAAGTGGTTATATGCCTTGTTCTTTAGATTTATGAAATAAAGGTTTCTATAACTCCAATTCAGTGGAAATTTTTAATACTCTAGGTAAAAATAAAAGGCGGTTGAATATACTGAAGAATTTTTTAACTGGGTCTGATTCTCTGAGGGTTTCTATCTGCGAAATCCACTGACTGAGCTGAAAAATCTATTGTGAGATATTATGACACAAATATTTTTCCTGGAATACATCCTCTAAGATTTACTTTCAAAGCTTCCTGCAGTCTGATATACAACCTAACAACATCTAAAAGGCCTGAAGAACTAGGAAGTGATTAGCTCTCATTCAAATGAACTACCTCATTCTATTATTTTCTTTTACTCATAATAAATAATAACTGCTGTTACTACATTTTTAAAAGCACAGTAGTAAATCAGTGCTATGCTATTCTTGTACTGCTTCTTGGCAACAGAAAATTCATTGTGTATTTTTCTTTCTGAAAATTTTTGACCATTCTGTCTGTGGAATGAAACAGATCAACAGAGCCCTGTCCCTGGCAGACGGGGACATGATTTGAGACAGCCAGCATGATTTACTAGGGGCAAGTCCTGCCTGACAAACTGTCGTGGTTTAGGCCCAGTGCATAACTGAGCACCATGATGCCCCAAAACAGGGCTTGTCAAAATAAAGACTGGGAGGGCTTCTCCCCACTTAAACAGTTCACAGGCAAAAGACAGACTCATCATAAGGAATAAAAAAAAAAATGAATAAATTAATTTGTTACCAACATCAGAGTAGAACAATGGGAGATACAACCACATCTCAAAATCAAAACACCTTCTCCCCACCCCTCCCTTCTTCCCTGGCTCAGGTTTTGTTCCTGGTTGCTTCACCTTCCCCCTCCCCCTTTGCCTTGAGGTGCAGGGGGAGGAGTGGGGGGTTGTAGTCGGTCTTCCCACCAAGTGCTTCCCAGGAGTAGGAAAAAAACCTCAGCCCAGTGTCTCTCTCTCTGCTTCCACGTGGCCCCACCTTCCATAGGGGAAAAAGTCCTCAAAAGTCCAATATGGGTCTGCCCACAGCTGCAGTTTCCCTCACACACAAAACTGCTTCAGCCCAAGTCCACAAAACTCCAATCTGGGTCTGCCCATGGTCACAGTTCCCTCACACATGACCAGTCGACCTGGCTCTCACCACGGGTCGCAAAGGGGAAACCTGGGTTCTGCGTCCTCCTCCTCCTCCCTCTCTTTTCTTTCCTTCAAATCGACCTTGGTGTTCTTCAAAGGTGTTCTCCTTCAACCCCACTCCTTTCGCCGCTACAGGTCTCTTCTGATGATTATGGAGATCCCAGCCCTCTCTGTCTCTTTTTTTTTTTCTCAGGATGAAGTTGCAGCGGGGCTTAAGTTTAAATTTTGGTCGGAGCCGGCCAAGCCCAGCTGGGCAAGGCTGGGG
>NW_010201182.1:0-46003 GCF_000695765.1 Mesitornis unicolor
TTTATCTTAATGATGATTTTAAGAATCTAGTACTGCATTGTAAAATGGTGAGCTGGTAGTATTGGGTTATGGTAATATTCCTGTTATTGCCCCTTTTCATCCCAAGGGAACAGTAGAGTTTGTCAAGTTGGGTGTTGGAGAACTACCGTGAATGCAGGAGAGCAGTGCTGGGACCACGGCCAGGTATGTGTTGTCCACTGCTGGGATGAACCAGGATCTGCTGGGATCACCCCAGCAGCTGAGATGTCAGTGTAGTGTTTTTATCCATTCCTCCTATGGAAGATGTGTGAGCAAAGGACAGGCTCATTTCTTCTTTGGAAATGTGGTAGCCAGAGCTAACCATTTAGTTAAAATCCTTCCTGCCTTCTCTGGAGGTGTGCATGGTTTATAGCTGTCCTCGGCAACGAGCTGATGTACTGGTTTCGACACGTGAGCAGGTACCATGTGGGCTTCCATCAGCCCAGTTACCGCTCTGCAAACCTGTGCTCAACTTGGAGTTAAGCTCTGGTGGTTGGCAGCTATGGCCTGGCTGGGTGTGCATCTCTGTAGGTGAGGTGGGAGCATGGGGCTGAGCAGGTCTCTGTGGCTGATTTTCCTTTTTACTGATGTTAGCCTGAGAATTAGAAGTTTGTTCCCTTGCAATACTGACACGACTCAAAGACCTCTTGCTGCAAGGCGGCTCTGTTATCCTCTGTAGTGCTTGGATTGCTCAGCAGAGGGAGAACAGACCGTATCACACAAGGCACCCAAACCAGCAGCAGCCAGAGCCACATCACTCTGACTGACAGCAGGGAAAGGACTCCCAAAGCCTCCCGCCCTGCTTGATTCCACCTCCCCGCCCCTCCCCCCCCTTTTTCGTTTTAAAGCTTAGAGCTAAGCTGTCATTTTTCACCTCTTGATCAAAAATAGCTGCCTCAATCTGTAGGTTAATGGACTATTTCAGATGGCAGAGTAGGTGGCTGTGCTAGAAAAGATGTGTCCAAATCCAAGAAGCAGCATGCCTGAAAAAAACTCATAGATCCAAGAAATGCTGGAGTTGGCCGTTAGTGACTGCAGCTTTATAGCACATCCACAGATAAACAAACCGAAGAAAACAAAACCAGACCCCTTGAATTAGTTGAAATTCAAGCAGCAAGTAATCCACACGACTCATATCCAGGCCAGCTCTTTAACCATCATAAATCAGTGTAGCTCCATTGACTTCCACGGCGCTCTGCCAGTTGTGCCACTAGCCAGAGGGCTGGCCTGCTATTTATTTTTTTTTATTAGTGTGGAGGGAAATTTGAGCAAAGGATTGTCACTGAGATCTTTTTTTAATTTGATTTTTTTGGAGGATGGGAAAGGTATTTGGATAAAGAGTACAATTTGTGCTTGGGCAAATAGACAGCATGGTTCAGTAGAGATCTGCTCCCCTCTAGCATACTGTGTGGAAATCCCTGAGAATTAGACATTTGTTTTTTTGTCAGAGATGTCAGTTTAATGTGATAAGAAAACAGCTGTTAAAACGCTGCCAGATAAAAGCAAGATGATAAGCATGAAGGGGGAAAAAAAAACGATGGGAAGTTCCTGCAGTTGGATTGAGTAAGGCAGTGTTGTGGAGACCTGGGCTGTTCCCCATCAGCCACCGGCCTAGCAGGTGACGTGGTCTGCTTCAGGGCTGTGTTCTTCAGAGCAGGGACTATTGGTGCTCCTACACCACTTTGGTCAATGAGGGTTTTGGTAGGAAGAGCAGATTAAGCCACTCACCCTGGTAGTGTGAGGCAGTTAAAGTGAAGTGGGTCTCCAAATACTCTCCTGCTTGATCAAAGGGCATGACCCACCTCTGCACTGGACAATTTCTAAATAAATCGAAGTGTTCTTTTAAAGCACAAGCCAAGAGTCTGCAGGGGATGATGATGATAAGGGTCTTAACCCTCTTTCAGACAGGCAATTGTGCCTGACTGGCAAATACGGGCAGAACATGCTGCTCTGAGAGCAAAAGGAGCATTGCTTGGAGTTGCCTATGAGCCAGGGAGGATGATTGGCCTCCCAGGGAAGGCTCTCTCATCTTCTGCTCTGGGCTTCTGGAAAGAAATTCAAACCAGAGTCAGCCCTGGGTTTCTTTCAAATTCTTACCTGCCCTGCAAACTAAGTATGAAGGGTCTGCGTTTCCATTCCTGTTAGAGGCCTATCTCCATCCTTGCTTCCAGCCCAGCTCTGCCAGGTCCTTCCCAGTGCACAAACTGCCTGTATTGCCTTCAGCTGTGCTCCACTAGGAGTGGGTGGTGGGGATGATCATATCGAGCTGATGCTATTAACAGCAGGAGAAACACCTCTCTCCTGAGGTGAGTTCATCTCTGCTGGATAATGAGCTCAGTTTCACTCTGGACTGAATCGCTGCTGCATGGATCACAGCAAAGCACAAATGAGGCTGCAGCGCTGGGTGCTTCCTACGGCCTCTCTTATACATGGCAAATAGCTAATTAAAGGAGAGCTGGTTTGAGATATTGGGCTGCTGCTAGCCTGGCTTCCTATAGCAGAATCTTAGGCAGTTTGTCTTGCTCCAGTGAGTTTTTGAAGTCTTTCAAAACTGTGTTGCAGCAACCCTCAGCATTTATTCTGACTTTTAGATGGTTGCAAGTGCAATAGCTGAAGAGCGGGGTTAGGGAGTGGAGCTTAAGCTGTGCTGCGAGTTGTCCACACATGTACGAAATTCACAGCCATGGTGTGGAGTATGAGAGTCTTTGCATGACTTAAAATAACCTGTAATTGCTCTGTTTATCCATATATATTCGAATTGTGAATTTTTTTATGCAGAAAGCATTTTTTTTTCATGTCACTATGGACAGCCTTGCTCCTTTCGCGACTTAATTTATGGATCTAAATGGGATGTAAATGGGTTTTCTACCTTATGCTGTCTGTCTGAAGGAAGATAAAATTCATTACTGTTACTGTTGCAGTCAGGTAAAACATTAGCCATGAATTTTAGCAGTTTGAAATTATCAAGTTTACATATATTTCAAATTTCATCTTTTAGTATACATGACTTCTTAAAGGATTGAATCTAAATTAAACTTTAGAGCTGGAATTATACCTTATTTAACCTGACTACTTTTTATTTTGTTACAGTAAGACCAAAGAAGAATCATAGCCTTTACGGACTATGGCTCAGTTTTCTGCCTACATGTCAGTTCTAAATAGCTGAATTATCCCACAATTTTGTTCACAGAGCTTGCACTAGCATTTTGTAGAAAATGATTAGTTGTGTTACTGTTTCAGTATAGGCATGGGGAAATCCACTTTTACCTGTTCCTGCATAATAGTGTATGCTGCAAAAGGCTTGCCTTGCATGTACTGAAACATGATTAATTTGGGGTTGGGGTGCTAATGATGAAACTGCAGCACTTTGATGATAGGTTGATTATTTTATGCTCTGCCAGAAATGGATACTTAAAAGGAGATATTGGATCTAAATGAGATATTCAAGAGCACGTTACAGGTTTGAGTTAGCTAATAGGGAAGAGGCCAACTTTACTGCCTCTGGTGTCAATGAAAGTACTGGGAACAGAGTCAGGCAGGCAGTAATTCATTACCATCACATGATGATTTTTGAAGGTGTGAATAAAAGATTTTACGCATTGGTTGAATCGTCTGAAAAACGAATCTGTTAGTTATTCTTCTTCTGTCCTGTTCTCTTTGTTCACCTTCTTTCTGTCTGGCTTTCTTAGGCTGCTGAGCAACAGGCACTCCCGAATCCCCCTGCCCAAGCTGGTGTCTCTTTGGCAGTCAGGACACGCACCCTCAGTCAGGCTGTTACTTGCTTTACTTTCACACTTCCAAAATAGTTTTGAAGGTGAGCATTTTATTTACTGGTTTAGACAAAAAGCAGTTACAGGTTAATTCCTGAGTGTTAAAGTAATGATGTTTTCTGTTAACATGTGTTTTCTGCAAGAGCTTTGTGAAGTCAGAGGTGAATAACTTTAAGTATCATATTTAAAAATCTTCTTATTACTGATCTGGAGGTTATTATAGTTGAGTCAGAACTCATGAAATACTGAAGTTAAGAGGTTGGAGGAAGGAGGCAAGATGTATGTGTTCACAGCCAGTGTGTCCCAGCAGAGGTGGGGTCTCCTTGCGGTGCTGTCCTGGGCTGAGAGCCCTCTTCAGTGTGTCACCACCCTGGGATGTGCTCTCTTGCAGACTTTGGCTTATCCCTGGCGTGGTCCTCTGCCATGACTTCTTCTTTCAGGGCTGATCTTGTTCCTCACAGGTTGGTTAAATGACTTCTAGTAGTGTTTTATACTTCGGTAATTTTGGTGCTCTGAAGAGCCAAATGTCTCCCTTAGTGCAGGCTCAGGAGGTCATAGCTTGCTCCTTGTTCCCACCAAGCTTCTTGGGCCTGCATCTTTGTGCTACAGCAGCATAAACTGTCTATTGGACTCAGGATATTCTTTCCCAATCTGTGTATAATCGATATTTTAGATGTCACATTGTGAGCTAAGTGGTTAACTACTTATTTAATATCTTTGCTTTCAAGGCAGGTGGAAATGAGAAGTGTCTCTTACAAATCTCAGCCCAACTAAAGAATTTATCTAAATATGCTTTAGTTTATCCTATTAACACTTCACAAGAAAGTAGAAATTCTTCTTCTTATGTCCTCTACCTCAAAAGAAAGTAAGAGCGACTTGGGTGGTACAACAAAAGGCTCACACAGCCCAGCATCCTGTCTGTGATGTGTTTGGTCCTGAGTGGTTTGACTTTTCAAGCTGTAGAGTCCCAGTGTATTTCTACTTCTGATGCCTTCTTAAGATACAAGGCTTTTCACTGTTTAGGAATAATTTTGCTCTTCTGATCCATCACAGTTGCATGTCTTTGTGCGGTTTCTTTTAAAGATAGGGTAACCAGAAATATATGCATTTTTAAGATGAAGATAAATCATGAGTTTATTTTTTTCTATAGTGGTATTTTGTATTTCAGTCTTGCTATGTTTTCTGAAAAGTTCTGAAATTATTTGCCTTTTACAGTTTCCAGCAAACTGTAATGACTACATCTCTTTTCTGCATAGAACAGCTAATTCGGAGCCTGTCAGTCTATGTGGACAGTCATTCTCCTTTTTTCAGTGCAATATTTTGCATTTATTAACATTTAATTTACTCTGTCATTTTACTGTCCAATCACAGTGTCTTGAGACTCTTCTGCAGCTTTCTGTCAGTTATAATTTTGCCTATTCTTAATTGTTCTGTTTTGTCAGTGAAGTTGGGCACTTCATTACCTCCCTCTCCGCTTCTCAGCCCATTAATGAGTATATGGACGAGCACAGGTCTCAGCACAGATGCTGAGATCATGCCTTAACACTCATCGTCGTGACAGTCTATTTTTTCCTTTATTTCTGAGGTTTTTTTGCCAGTTGTTTATCCTCAAGATGCCCTTTCTTTCCCACCATAGCCTGCCCTTTTCTAAGACTCCTTTTAAGATTCTTTGAGACTCTTTTCCGAAGGATTTGGGTGAAGCCACATCTACTGCATCAGCTGTGTGCGTACCAGGTCACCTTATTCACATCTTGCTAACTCCTCCAGGGAAGTCTAACAGATTTGTTGTGCATGACTGCTGTCTGCAAAACCTCTGACTCTTCCTGGGTATATAATGCACCTGCTGATTCAACTCTATTATATTTTTCTACCAACTTTTCTTATGTTGTATTTAAACTCAGTGGTCTGTGTCTTTTTGAGCATTTGGCTTTTTGATGAAATGTTCAACTGCGGAACGCCAGTGAAAGAAGTGGGATATGTTTTACACAATATTCTGTGGGTGCTGTGGGGGTTTTTTTTTGGTCCCATTCTGACCTACAACATTACAGCTTTGCTCAGGGCTGTGAGGTCGGAATAGAAAATGATGAAAGTGATGCGTCTGCGTCACTGATACGTCACCGTGCTGTTATCGTGTTACACTGCTGCATTTCACCATGAAAATTTTCAAAGCGGTGCCCTGAGGTGTACAAGATGAGACTTTATCAATGGTAATAAGCTTTAATGTATTTATTGTGAGGAATAAATTGAACACTGTAGCTCATGTTGACTGAAACCAAATGTTGTATTACAGTTTTAAGCCATTCTGGTATATGGAAGTATCAAGACCTAGAGCTATTGGCATGCCCAGCAAAGGAACTTTAATGAGTATGTCAAATTTTAAAGGTTCCAGAAATAAAACTTACAAGTTGGGAAAAGAAGATACTTTTATTTTACTCTCTACATCTCTGTTCATTTCTCTGTAAAACCCTAACAGAATACCAGTGCTTCAGGCTTCTGATGCCAGCATTTGTCACTAGCCTTGTGTTGTAACTCTATTTTATGGAAAATTTAATGTTAGAAGCTTATCTATGTTCTCAGCAGGAGAACCTGAAATATATATATGAAGTCTTGTAACGAAAAGCAGTGGGAGAAAACTACAGTGCCCATAAATGCCTACCTTGAGAGGGGGCATCTGACATTCCTGAGTCCCTCCTTTTGTTTTGCTCTGTTGGTCTCTCCTGAAGCACCAGGTCATGGTGGGTATGTGTTCCTTGGGACCTTGTGTGCCAAGGCCAATGGAGCTATCAAACCCCCCTGCTGCAGCAGCAGAAAGCATTTATTTGCTAAGTTGTCATCTTGTTTGCTGAAGGGTGGGGAAATTCTTGTCCAGAGGGTACAGGACCATCAGGTTTAAATCAGCACTGTCTCCAAATTTTGTTTCATCAAGAATTTTCTCTCTGGTCCATGATGGTGACCTTGCATTAAACAGGGGCATTTATTGTGGAAGTACATACTGTCCTCTTAATGATGAGACCTGGGCTACCTGTTTTTACAGTAAGCAGATTTTTAGGAGACTCATGTAATAGTTTCAAAATGTTGTGATAAAAACAGCCAGTCAGGGGATGACTTCCACATAAAATTACATGATAATTCCACTTAATTTTGTTGGTTTTCCTTCCCTTATTTCTGGGATTTGCTGTGTCTTAATTGCACACCTGCACTTAGAAGTGAAGCAGCTTTTGTCTTTTACGGTGCAGCTGTGATCTGAGTCGTGAGCCACCTTGGGGTGGTGGCAGCTGAAAGAAATTAAATTTCCACAGTTCCAGTTATTTGGTCCCAAGAAGGCAGAGCCCTGAATGTGGCAGTAACTTGACAAATTCTTTGACATTGCTTTTGGTGGCAGGACTAGAGTTTCCAAATACAAACTGCTTGTGTTGCTCTCATTGTGCTGTCCCCTCAGAACTGTAAGTGGTGGTGTGGTCACTCTTCATTCTGCCAGGTCACTTGATGCAACTCAAGCAACCTAGTGACATTGCTTATCATGTCTTAGAGCACCTGGAAGTCAAACCTAGGTTTTCTCCAAATGGGTGGCTGCTCCATGGAGCTTCTTTCCAATCACAAATGCCTTAATCTGATGACAACAAAAGATAATTTCTGTTTTTCTTCCATGCATCACTCTTAGTAGCTTGAGCTTTCTCATGTTTGCACTCCTGCTTTTCCTTAGCACCTTAGAGGGAGTCCTGGGTTTGTTTTAAATGAATTCCCAAAGACAGCCACATGGAAAAAAAGTTGACAACTATCATTGCGGATGCCCAGTTCAACTGAGCTCAAGAAGTGGATAAACCTGCAATTATCAGCGTGCTTTTTATGCCACCAGCCAATGTTTGTCTGGTCCATTTGATACCAGAGCTAATTGCTTGTCCTTATGCTATGCTTCACGATCCCCCTTACAGGTGACCACTGTTTAACTGGCCCTTTGTAGTGAGGGATGGAAATGCTATTTGTGGATGTAAATAATGCCTGAAGTGTGACGTGTTCTTGAGTGAGGTCACCTAGAAACACATCTTGGAGAAATGACAGTAGCAAACTCACCTTCTGAGGAGGTCCAAAGCTGTGTGGAAGCTAAGAGGAAAGAGAACTGACTCTTGCTCTGATCATGGAGATTGAGAGCCCACTTAGGATTTGTAGGGTTACTTGTCCAGTCAGTTCATGATGCTTAACCCTTGCTGCTGCTGAGTTGACTTGCAAGAGGGATATATCCCAGGAGCTTTTGCATCTCTTTATATGAAGAAACCATCCAGCTTCATGTCATCAGCCTTGTGATGGCACATGGAAAAAATTAAACATTACATTGAGGAGAAATCACTGAAATCTTACTGCCATCGTTGAAATGGCTTCATTTCCCACTTTGAAATAGGTGTGCATGGCTGAACAGCCATGTGTGTGTTGGCTTGTTCCATGCTGCACTGCCCAGCTGTGGACTGGGCTGGGGCATTGCCCTGGTGCTCACCTTGGTGTGGGATGTATGGATGTGTGCAGGGTGTGGATGGAAGCGGTGTGTGGATGTAGGCCGCTTCTCGACGGTGTGTGTGAATATGCACCGTGTGCCAGCTGCTGGAAGGTGCCTTCGATCGCATCCGATCTTGCTGGGTTTCACTGTGCTCATATAAATAACAAAATGATTGCATCAGGTTTTACTCAGCAGGGCTCATATTGGCAGTGGTACCTTGTTAAAATGAAGGACTCTCTGTCTTATTACAGATAATGTGAGACCAACCTGCATTTTCTGCGTTCTGACAATATACTGTGCCAGATAAAGTCCAGTGAGAGTTATGTGCAAGTTCAGTCACTTTAATACTGTTTTTCAAGAACGGCTCTGTTTAAGAGAGTTTTTGCTAGCAGGGGGAAGGTGAGATTTTGGTGTTTGTTTGCTTTTTTAAGTTGTGCAATAATGGAACAGTTGTTTTAAAACGATGAATGTGCTAAGGACAGAAACATGTGGAATCTGAAAAAAAACCAAAGCCAAACAAAAACCAAACAGTCATCAATGTGATTTGCATTGATAAGATCTTTTAAACAACTTCTCTGGTTTTGTTTGCATGCATCCTGTTGGTATGAAGCTTGTTTTATTCATGTTTATGGCAAAGATGTGTCTCTTTCTGTATCTATATTAATTTTAGAAGCTGAAATATCAAGTATATTATGAATATAGCATGTTGCAGATAGTAAATTTGTGAGTTTGTAGATATCCAGAGTATCTTGTACTTTACAGTATCTTTGTCCTAAAAGGAAAGAAAGCTTTTGAGACTGTTGTCGCTACCGTCACAAATGTTAAAGGAGAAATGTTAATTCTTGTCTTTTTTTAATTCCTGCACTAATTCCACTGCACAGTTGTTTAACCAAAAAACCTGAAAATTAAAAGCAACGTTAGATGTCCAAAATAAGATGGCCAATAGCTGCAGTCGCATCCAAGTGTTCAGGTATCTAATTTGGAACCCTCAAGGCCACATGCAGTCACTAAAGCCTCCACAGCGTGATTCAAAGCTCTGAATTTAGAGTCTGATTCTCTCTTGTGAGTATGTGAGGCATTGAGGTTCCTAACTTGGGTGCTTACATTAGCTGCCTAATTTGAATTAATTCTTTACCTCTTCTTGCCTCTTTAGAAATGCTGGTTCCTTCCTCGTTCTTTTTAATTTTTTTTTTCTTTTTGAAAGTTATCCGGGCTTAGTTAATGATAATGGATATGGATAATTAATCCAAGTGATGGAAGATCTACCTGAGGAAACTGAAGATAGACACACATTCATCTTTATTGAAGAATTGCATCTTGTTTCCATTTTGAGCCTTGGTGGATCTGGCTTTGATTTCCACACTCTAGATGAGGGAGCCCTGTAGTAGATGTACTTTCCCTGTGCAGGAATTAATTAGCTGTAATTAGATTCCTTCCCTTTTTCATTCAGAAATTAAATGTCTTTAATTCTTTTACTTTTTCATGCAGATGGTGGTTAATAAGAGTATGGAAATACTATGAAGTTGTTCCAGTTTGTGTATTTTATAAATGCTGTACCAATGTTGTGCTTTAGTGGTGTACCTAGAAAATGAAGGAAGGGTGTGGGAAGCTTTTAGTGTGGGGTCTGGCCCTGAGCACTTCCTACAGCCATCGTGGTTTCAGACAGGTTGGGTGTCCGAGAGAGGTTGGTTTTGAGACCGCATCTGGAATATTGTGTTCAATTCTGGACCCCTCAGTTCAAGAAGGACAGGGAGTTGCTTGAAAGAGTCCAGCGCAGGGCCACAAGGATGATTGAGGGAGTGGAGCATCTCCCTTATGAGGAGCGGCTGAGGGAGCTGGGGCTCTTTAGCTTGGAGCAGAGGAGACTGAGGGGTGACCTCATTAATGTTTATAAATATGTAAAGGGTGAGTGTCAGGAGGAAGGAGCCAGGCTCTTCTCTCTGATGTCCAATGACAGGACAAGGGGCAATGGGTGCAAGCTGAAACATAGGACGTTGCATGCGAACATGAGGAAAAACTTTTTTACTGTGAGGGTTACAGAGCACTGGCCCAGGCTGCCCAGAGAGGTTGTGGAGTCTCCTTCTCTGCAGACATTCAAAACCCGCCTGGACGTGTTCCTGTGTGACCTGGTCTGGTGATCCTGCTCTGGCAGGGGTTGGACTGGATGAGCTTTCGAGGTCCCTTCCAACTCCCGAGATTCTGTGATTCTGTGAGTGTCAATGGAAGTTCAGTATTGATTGTGCACTGGGGAGTCTCTTCCCAAAGACCCACCCAGTGCTGTGGGGTCAGTGATTGCGAGCAGCCCCTGAAGGGGGAAATGGTGCACTTGTCCCATAGTAACCAAGTAGAGAGAGGGTATCGTAGTCATTTCCTCTTATTTTCTGTCCTTTTTTTGTCCTGACAGTGACATTGAGGCATATCTGTAGAGAAGGAAGAAATGGAGATGGATAGGAATTGCTTTCCTTTTTTTTAATGGTAAATAAGGGGGTTTGTTGTTATGGTTTTTGTTATCATTTTGATCTGTAATGATGGAGGTTTATGCAGTTGCTTGTGCTTTGAAAAAGTGACCTCTTCTTGATAATACAAGATGGAGTCCAAGGTCATGCACTGAAGGACGCGTAAGGATTTGTGCCGTAAGCTGGGAGCTCTGCAGTTAAAAGGACCATGTTGGAGGACTAAGCCATGTCCTGGCCACTCTGTGAGTGCTGTCTAAACGAAGCTGAGGAAGGACAGAGGTAGATAACGGATGAGGTCAGGCTTTTCTGGTGATGACAGTGGATGTATCACTGGTGAAGTCTCCACTGGAATAGCGTTAGTATTCACAGTTACTGTCTCTTGAAGATGATGAACCTAAACTGGGTGAGGACCACAGAAAAGTTGGTGGCATGATGAAAGCCCTGGAAAGGAGTCCTGACAGGAGATGAGTAAAGGAAAATGAAAGCTGAAAAGAATCCTGATCACTAATTAAAAACGTACTGGAGAATGGTACAAATGAGGGGAAAAAAGGAAAGTAAATCAAAGTACTGGAGCAAGAACAAAAGATATACTTTGGCTGTGAATCAATTTGGAGTAGAAATGAGGAGGACTGTAATTAGAAGGGCAGTATGCTTCAAAGAGTGGATAATGGGGTGCAGTTCATGGGAGGGTTGAGGGAGATGATGGTCCTTAAGAGGGCCATGCCCCTGGAAGGTTCACCAGTTCCAAATAACATGTTTGTTGATGCAGCTTCTATCCAGCAAGTTGATGGCCTGTCCACTTTCATTCTCAAATTGCATGTTTTTTCTTTTAAAAAAACCAGTTCACAGCCCACAGTGCTTTGAGACTACATTGTTCAACTTCACAGCCTTTTTTTGGTCCAGCCACAAAGGCCAGAATTATTTTTGCTGTGTACAGCTGTGAGATTTGGTAAAAATGCTGATTTTGACTTTCTGCTCTGCCCCAGCTTACTTCTGCAGCCCAGGCTCTCTTCCTAAGGCAGGAAAATGTTTCTGGTTATCTCATTCCCAACAAGAACTGAGCTCTTTTTCTGCTTGCAAAGACAAGGAGTCCATTTATTTTGAGTACAGACAGTGCAATCCCAATCTGCTTTTGTGTTTGGATGGGACTGGATAACAGAGTTGTCGTGTTCAGGGGAAGAAGGCTCAGGTAAAGCAGCTCTGGGTTCCCATGCCTGAATTCTCCTCTGCATAGTGTCCTGTCCTCTGTAGTTGAGACATAAGGAGGCAAAATCAAGATTCCTGAGCAGGCTGCAAATCAAACAAAATATTTCTCATTTCCTGCCTTTTTTTGTCCTCCCCAAAGTATACAAAAGGATGGAACAAGCCATGCAAAAACTGATTTGCATTTCCATTAAAACCAGATAAAAACAGAAGTGAAAGTTAATACGCAGCTTTTCAATGAAGTTGAGAGAATGACAGCATCACCATTAGGATCACGGAAAATAAAGGTCAACACACAGAAAATATTTGGATGTCAAATCAGTGGAAGACTGATTGCAGAAGATGACCAGTCATTCTCAGGTTTGCTTTCTGAGTGCATCGTGATTCACGCGATGTACCAGCATTTATTTTAGCTATGGACGTGGTTTTTAATATTTTTATACCAGAAATAGTGTGCATTCCTTTCAAGAAATTTTTGCTAAGAATGCCTGGTGGTCAGTGGATAATAATAATAATCAATAATAGGAAATGAACCCAAAGAGTTCTCTGTGTCTTTGTTTAATTAACCCTGAGAATTAGATCCCTGTGTTACAGCTTTTTCAAATAAAATGAGTGAAGAGCACAGGTAGCATTAGTACTAATGTGGCTTTTTAGTATTTTGGATCAGTAATACTTTTTTGGCAGCATCAGATGAGGGGAATGCATAATCATTCTGAGCAGCCAATTAAAATAATGACTTGGATGGCAAGTTCCTCTCCTTATTCCTCCTGTGTACGGCTGTACCCTTCCTATCAAAGAAGTTGTATCTTAATTGGCAATCCCCCCTGCATCTGCTCCCTCTGTCACCCCCTACAGAGAAGCACGGTGCTTAATTAAAAGGGAGTTTGTGTTTGTTTATCTCTGGTATTTCACTTTTGCTTTTGTAGGTGTTTCAAAGGCAGATGAGTTTATAAAGACCTTGCTAAGTAATTAATCCTGTAATATTACTACTTTAGAAAAAGAAAAAAAACCAAACTGAATTCATTGGAGATGAGAAGAAGCCCCAGAGTTGTCAGACTTGGTATGTGCGTTGGAAACCCATCAGAGGGGCCGGTCTTCCTAGGGGGCTGATGTGACCCCTCTGGACAGTGAAGGTTTTGCTTCCTTTGCACCATTCCTCTAGTGAGCTTCTCCCCTAAAGGAGTTGCCATTTCTGGAAGTACGGAGGTTGATTTGCTTCCAGAGAAATTTTAATCTGTGGCCACAGCAATAAGCCTTTATGTGGGAGAATGTTTTATAGTCATGAACCAAGCCAGCAACTCATTACATCTAAGCCTATAGTTTTATAACTCAGTGGGTCTCAGGCACTTTGGAGTTATGTGTCATCTTTAAGTCTCTAAATTACTTAGAGGACTATGTGCTTTTGTCATCAAAATTTTAATTAAAATCACTGCTGAGGTGTGATGGGATCCCCTGAGACAGATATGAACTTCTTCACATGGCTTCGGAGACCGGCAGGCTGGAAAATACTACTCTTCATTTTAAGAGAAAATGAGTGAATGAGGTTCCTGGGAGCAGTGTTTTCCCAATACGATGGCTTTTTCTCTACCTCATATCCTCCTCCTTTTTCTGCCCAAAAGAAGGAACATTGCCAGGCATCCACTGGCTGGACTTTGGGAACTGCATATGGCACAGTCATCCTACCAGGGTCTTGCTGGGACTGCACTGACCTTGAGCTGGAAAAGCTCCTTCTGTACCCATTTCTTCTCAGGCCAGGTTCAGCTTCTGCCATGCAAGGCGCTACATCACTCCAGCTCTCTGTGGTTTGTATTTCACACCACTTGGTTTTAGAAAATGCTTAAAATGAGATGATAAAATGCCTAATCATTCTGAATTGGGTTTCTTCCCTCCCTTTGTATTACACCCTCTGCACCAGGCTTTAGCCAGAAGACTGCTTAAAACGATTGCAGATTTGCAAAAGCTGAAATCAGGGTAGTGTAAGCACGGTTGTGACTGGTAACAGTAGCACGTACATTTTTCATATACCCGCAGGGGACAGTGTTGTAGTTTATCTTGCATGCAACAGTGCTAATGTCTCATGAGCAGAACCATGCTGCATAAATGGGTAAGGAGTAGTAGTGCATGACTGTGACTGCTCTGATGTTCTTTGAACTGTATATGAAGTTAGAAATTTCATGTGAAGAGAAAGCTGCCGGGTATCAGTGATTGACTCAGTGATGTTCTTTCACGTTTGCTTGCTGGGTGCTTGGCACAAAATACTGTGTTTTAGTCTCTTCTAGACTTTGGCAGTGCTGAACCATGAGCACAGCACACTCAAGGGAGCAACAACAACAAAAAAAGAGAATTGCATTTATGCTGGTGGTAGGGACCAGAAATAAAGCTGCTGGATAGATTACCCAGAGTTGTAGTACTTATTCTACCTCCACTAACTCATTAAATATGATGAACCTAAGCAAAGATGATTTGTGTTGCTTTCCCTTAAGTTCAGAGTGATGTGGCTGCAGTGGTCCTGTGATGATCTCTCTTCCATGCAGCTGGAGCAGGGATTGGAGCATGAAGTAGAAAGTCTTTGGATATGTTGTACTCTGAGCTGTGTTTTTGCTCCCCTGAGCCAGAGGCTTTAACTGCGTGTCTAGTGTAGTTGGTGCAGAGGCAAATCAGTCCCTTGTGCTCACTTGCATGATGGAGGAGGAATACAGAAAACAAAAGATTAATTGCCTGAAATTTTAGTAGTATTTTTAGTCCTTGTTTTTGTTTGATTTTTGGGGTTTGAGAGGAGAGGGGTGTAAAGAGCAGCTCTTCTGGAGTGGCAGTACTACAGAAGGAGTAAGAAACCATGGAATAAATGGATTTTCTGTTTGCTCTCTGCGCTCTGCTTTTCAGTGTCATTAGGACGAATTAGGCTTATGAAGATGACCAGTGGAATTGTCTTGACAAAGATTTCTGCAAGGAGATCAAGATAAATAAGTAGGGAAGTGTGAATGGAAAGACCTCAGCAATTACCAGCTTCCCCAGCCTCCTTTCTTAATTTCCTCCAAGCTGATGTGGGCAGGGGGAGGAGGCGGAGGAACAACACACCTTCATCGGAATGCGGCACAGGGGAACGGGGTTGCTATTAAAAGCCCAATAATGACTTGTATCAGTTTATGCAGATTTGCACTGCTGGGTTACTCTGTGCCTGGCACTTGGTAAAGCACAGATAACATTTAAATCAGGCAGTAAGTGTAATTAAGTACTACCCTTCAGCGCATCTCTCCTTTTAAGACATTTTTATACACCATGATTTAGAACATGACAATTGGGTGAGATTAAAGCAGCAAATTGTGCCTATAAAACAAGCCCTGAGAATAGCAAGGGACTGTAAAATTTTATAAAGGGGAATACAGCACATGCCTCCAATCCGATAAAACTTTTGTGAGCTGGGAGATTAACTGTGAAGTACAAATAAGATGATACAGTATGTGTAGCATTCAGATAGTAAATTGCTTGTTATTGTAACAACTTATTTCCTCTACCCAGAAGATGTCATACTTAACTTTTTCAGAAAATCCCGCCATGTGATTCATGAACCGCTGGAGGTGTGGAGAGAAGTTAGGGAGTCAGGTAGCAGTGATGGCCCTGTAAAGAAAGCAGCAGTGTAAATGTGGCATGAAAGATCATCTGTACCGAAACACGTGTGGTCATGCTTGGGGTTGGTTTCTTCTCCAGCTTTAGGCGAGTTGTATTTGCAAAGCAGGAAAACAAACATCCTTACCTTATTTCAGTGCCTTAGTGAGACCTAACCTGTTGGAAGGTTTCTTCGGGAACAAAAATGTTTCTTTATGTGAAAAGTCTAAACTGCTATCCTGTATGGAACTTGACGGTGTTTGGCTGTTTGGTTTCTGCTCTACTTTAAATGCTTCTGAGCATCTTCATCAGCTGCACTTGGCACATCTTAAAGAAAAAGCTCTGACCCTTTTAGGAACTCCTTACCTTGCAGTTCTCAAACCTGGTGGGCCACAAGTCACCTCAACAAAACACACTGAAGTTGGCATTGATAGTAGATAAAAGGCAGAAATTCCCTTGGTATCTCTGGTCTCAGTGGCTTCTGCTGCTCATGAGCTGTTGCCCATTCCACAGACGTAATGATCTCATGTATTCTCCCTTCCCATCATTCACACTAATCCTACTCCATTCAGTCTCACACTGCTTTTTTATTGATTAACATAATTGCCCTTTATGAAGAGCCATTGAATCTAAATATATCCAACTTAAGTGTCTGGTGAAGGCATGCAGAACCCAAAAGGCTGCTCGTTTCTTCCCAGCTGCATTAGATGTAGAGAGAAATTGTGTTGCTTTTAGACCATTATATGTCAGTCATGTTAGAAGGAAGATCATGCATGTAACATGAGGAGGAGGATGGTGGCTGGCTTCTTTACTGTCTGATGCTCTCTGACCATCTTTGCATAAAAAAAACCCCAAACAACTTTATAACACTTTTATGGGTCATTATATGAGGAAATAGCAAAACTGTAGGAAGCTGTTTAAATTTTTCTGGAGGGTAATAAGACAGTTGGCTTTTAAATGCTGAGCAGGCCCTACATTACAAACAAACATGGATAAATAGCAGAGCAAGGAAAGGAATTGAGAAGAAATAAGTGAGAGCCTCTGGTGAAAATGCAGCTGGGTTGACAGCTGACCGTTTTGTGGGCACGTGTCGTGCTCAGCCCTTGTTTTGATAGGGGGGATGTTTACACACTGCATGTTGCTTTTATGCTTGACTTCCTTTTGACTTTTGGATTTATTATTCAGTGCCGTATTTATGTTTGAGATTGTTTTGAAATTGTTAGGGAGATGTCAATACTTCTAATCAACATTTAAAAAGTTCTGGTATATAGAAATGTTGACCTTTTCTTCTTGCTTGGTTTGAAAAGTCAGTTCAAAATGGCAAGGTTTTGTGCAGAATGGAAATTCCCTTTTCTGTGACATGCAGGTGCTCTTGTCCCACCAGTGCACTGTTTCCATCTTTCATCGCACTCTGCTCTCCAGGGAGGATGGGAGTTTGCTTTCTCCATCTCCTGTCACTACTGGATATCCAGGAAGGTCCTGGGTGGGTTCATTGCTGCAGGTCTTGCTGCGTTCACCCCAGATCACGGTATCATTGGCTCACTGAATCAAATCAGAACAGTTAAAACATATCAAAACATCTGTAGGAAGTGATTAACATAGAAAAGATTTTTGAAAATGGAAGTCCCAAATATTCGAGACAGTGTTATGACAAGCTGTCAGGGAACAGCACGTTGCTCCTGATCCTGGTGGGAAGACAGCTGCCTCTCGCACCCATTGCAGCGTGTCTGCTGCAGGCAGAGCCCTGATGAACTTCAAACTGGATCTTGATGCATGCTCTGCTCTATCTTGGACTCTTAATTTGCCCAGTAACTGAGTTTATGGCTTGTTGTGTTGATGCTCAGGGGAAGATTTCCCCCCTGTGATGAACTTGATACTAGTTTTTGCCCATCCATGATTCTTTGCTTTTTTTCATTTGAGTGAAGTGAGTCCTCAGTCTTTCATTAAGACATGTTCTGTCTCGGTTTTTGGTGAAGATGAACTGGGCTTTGGGTTTTTGCCTACTGTTTGTATGTATGTTAGTGCAGAAACTGCAGCCTGAGAGTTGCCTACACTGATATGTTTGACTGGGCCTGGAATCTTTTAGTACTTTGCTTTTTTCCCTCAATTTTTTTCTTGGGTTTTAGAATCACAGAATCATAGAACACCAGGTTGGAAGGGACCATAAGGATCATCTAGTCCAACATCTCGAGGTAAAAGTACAGTTTAAATGAGATGGGTCAGTGCCCTGTCAAGCTGACTCTTGAAACTTGCATAATCTCCCTTTCAGAAGCATTAGCTTAATGTTTATGCATTAGAGGTGGTAGGGAATAAGCACAGAGACCAGTGGAATATTTGTTGTATCAGGGGTGGAAAGGCTTCATCTCAAAATTTGACATATGAGCTGTATTTGACTTATCTGTACTCTTTGGTGTTAAGATTTGTTTTCTTATTTGAATTGGTTCATAATTGTTCTGTTGGGATGGTTGTGCTTGTGGATTAAAAACTGAAAAAAGCAAAACAATGTATTTTCTTCTCAAGGTAATGCTCATCATTTTTTAAGTTTACATTTAAAGCTCCTGGGAGCGAACAAAATGGGCAGAGGTTGGAATAAAGTGAATTGCTCTGCTTTAACTTTGTCGAAAGGCACAGCATTAGAAGCATCAGTATTCCACTTTGCGTAAGGATTTGTAAGCCCAACTCTGTTAACATTAATGGGAGTTAAACAAGCAAATCCTCTGTCCATAGGTGGAGAAAATAGACCTATTAATTGAAACTGCGGCTCAGCAATTCAAATGGCTATTTTCAGCTCTTCCTAGCAAGCATGTGAGTACTTCTGTATTCATGAATACATTTTAATACTATTGGGATATGTTGGTGCTCTGGCTGTGACTCCTGTTTGGGCTGAAGCACTAAATACAGTTGGGGCTGGGGTTATCCTAGGTCATCTAGGATTTTTGAGCAGGTACCATATGGCTTATCCTGTGTTGCTGAGTCAAAGGAGCTTCTTACTCATCGTGAATGATGAACTTACTGAAAATTCACAGTGCTAATGGGTCTTCACTCCAAATAATTTTTCCCTCTGCCCCGAAGCCCCCCTCCTCAAAGTATTTCATGGCTGGTGAAGACTTCTTGAAACTGCTTTGTTGCTTGAGGAAAAGCTTAGTTGCAGTTCTGAATGATGCCCGTGGCAAATTGTCTAGTGCACTGGTTGTTCCTTTACATGTAGCAGTGATTTGTCTGGGATTATTGCTTAATTAAAGACTTAATTAACTTAGATCAAGCATAACTCTTAAATTATTTTTAAAACTTAAGAGGATTAAGACTAAGAATACTGATGGCTCAGGTGTTCTTTGGCTCCAAAGTCAATAGCCAGTGTGACTTATAATTGTGAGTTGGGCTTGTCTCATACAAATCATTTTTGGTTTCTCATTCTCCGTAATACTGTATGCTTTGGCAGGCTTTTGACCTTTGAGATCTTTCTGCACTAAATAATATATGCTATTAAAAACTGGAGTACATTGTATAGCTTGGTTAATAGTTGATCATGGGTTAGGTAAATATGTACAGGAAGTAAATGCAAGGTATGGTATAAATTCAGAATATGAACTTAAGGAAAAACGTTCTTACATTCTGAGGTCTGTTTGAAAAAGCTTCTGCATTAAACCTTCCTGCCCCAAAAAGCATTTGATGTGGGGTAGGTTTGTTGTTTGGTTTTTTTCATTACTGTTATGTGATGTGGGAAGGCGTTTTTTCAGTGTAATTCCTTTTACTGTCTGTATTTCAATGATAAAACCTCTATTCGCTACTAGGTTGCAAGTCCCTAGAAGTCGCCAATAAATCATTTCACTTAAAGATGTGCTTTCCTTCTTAAGGGTCTCACCAAGACTGAATTCTGTAACCATATAAAAGCACATTATCTGTTTCTGGGAAGAACAATGGCAGCAAAATGTGTTGCTATGTCTTGTCTTAGGGGCTAAATACTGCTGTAAGGAACTGGATACAGAGGAAGGAAAGGAAGGTATTTGCATTCTTAATATGCTTTCTTTTTCTTGTTAAATAAAAAGTAAAATATGTTAGTTGAAGTATAATGATATTATCATATATTACCTACCTACCGCTGCAAATTAAAGTGATGTTGCTATTCTGTAAACAGTTTTAAAGAAGCTGTGTTTGGAAATATGGGTGACTAAAAGCCCAGAAAGCAATTCAACAACTCAGACAAATGTTTTGGCACACTTGGGTTCCTTGGATTTTATTAACACTAAGTATTGTGTATCCTTTCAGGACAAAATTATTTTTGCCTTGGAATCTGTGATGAACAAATGAACTTCATGGTTCTCAAAAAATTATGCTCATCTCTGTCGGTTTCAAATGAGGCCCCCTTTAAATGCTTCATGTAAGATTGATGTCAAACAGCAGTAGGTTTGGAGAAGTGTCTGGCCATGTATCTCATATGCTGTCTTTTCTGCAAAAAAATTCCTTCCTTGTTGCATGCAAGCTAAGCATTAGCATTTCACATCTCTATATTTGAACATATTTATGCAGTTATATCTGGGCAATAAGAATTTGGGGGTGGAGGGATGAGAAGAATTGAGCATATAACTCATCTCAAAGAAGCTTTGAAACATGAGAGGACAGAAGAGGTGCTAGAAAGAAAATGCAACGGAAAGTTATTTTGGAATTTACACTGATACCACAACGCCTGAAAAAAGAAATCCCTTCATGTGCTGTGTGGTTGTGCCTCTGAACAGGCATCAGTCTCAGTGAGCATCTGGGCGTGCAGACAGGTTTTGTTGTGTGTTGGAGAGCAAGCCACCAGCACAGGGCCAGTACTACTGTAAATACTACAAGCCTCAGCGATATGGATGGCTTATAGGGTTTTCCTGCCTGGAGAAGTCAGAGAGAAAAGTGCAGCACGTTATCCATCTTGTCTTCAAACCATACTCATGTCCTATGAAGAAGCATATTTTGTAATCTTCCGCTGAAAAGTGAAGTAAAACTGCACCCGCAGTTGATTCAAAATAAATGTCTATTATTATTATTATCATCATCATTAAACTTTGGCTGACTGGTTAATGTTTCTGGGAAGTAACGTTTGCTTAAAAAAAAATCTCTCCTTGAATGTGTTGAAGACTATGAGTCAGGCTCGCAAAACCCTTAGCATGTCTGTACTTAATGCCAAATCAAGTAGACTAGGCTATTCCTTCTTTTCTTTATCAGTGAACTTGTATCTCCATTGCTATAAATTAAACTGGTCATTCTTGTCTTATCCTTGGTGCACACAGGGACCAGCTGTTCTTCCTCCTCATTTTAATCACTTTACCCATTTGATGATAGCTCTTGCATGCTGTCTTGGTCTTCTCTTTTCTACACCGCTTGCTTGGTTATTTGTTTCATTTAACATGAATGTTTCATTTAACTTGTTGGTGCATTTGGGGTGCTTTCTACTGTGCTCTCCCTCATTTGCCAATGTCTGTTTAATGAGCAGTGTATAAAACTGAACACTGTTTGCTACCCAGAGTTGCTTAGGAGATAAAGATGTTTTGACATGAAGCATGGCTTAGATGGCTACTGCACGGTGGTTGTGGTAGTAGTGCTTCAAAAATGTGACCCTAAGCATTCTTAAGAATTTGACCTCTAAGAGCCCAAAGGCACAAGATCACATATCCTCTAGGTAGTAGAGGGTTTACAGAAACCTAAATATCAGGTGAGAAGTGAGTATGTCTTTTAAATCCAGGCATCTTCTATGCAATATAGATCAGGAAAATTTACCAGTTTATTCTACTGTTGGGCTCATAATTGTTGGTTGAGGCAGAACACTGCTTTCCAGAACACACCTGCTCTCTTTAAACCCATGAAATGAAGAAACTTCACCGGAAAGAGCATTTTAAAATGAGGAGAGAGAGGCACCCCAATCGTGGCAGTTATTCTGTGCCAGTCTGTGCCTTTGGGGTCTCTAAGGACAACCGGCAGCGTGTTAGGAACCAGACTGATTATAAACTGAAGAGAAATGGGCATTTTTGAGCCAAGATAGCAGAACTACAAGTATGTTTATTTTTGGAAGGATTGTAATGCCAACTGGCAGCACAAACTTGGCTAGGTTAAGGGTCTGGTACGGCTGCAATAAAACATAAGGATACTGAATTTAGCAAAGAAGCAACAGGAATTATCATTGGTATTGTTGCCGGGGAATGCAGATGCAGTCTGGCATTTTATCAGCATAATCTTAGTTTGAACTTCATGAATAAAATTTAATATAGGAAGCTTGGAATAGCTGGTGCTGGATTTATACCCAGAGAGCAGGTACATTTAATTTCAGTAAGTACATTGCACTCCTCCTCATCGTTTGTGCAATTTGAATGTTAACTGTTTAGCATCCATTATTTTTTGACCTTTCAGAAAATTTCCCTGGCAGAAATTTTATATTACGGTATTTTCTTCCTGTGTATCATTCTCCACAAATGAAAACATGGATTAGTTTTTGAACTACTGGTTAAATGTTTGAAGTGGAAACATTCCTCATTACAGTGCTTCAGATTAAAAGAAAATGCTTTTGCTGTGCCCGAGCTTAGCAAATTATTAGTTGCTGACTGATGAAAGAAATAACCCTTGCAGTTCTGTTACTGCATCCAAAGCCAGCATGAATAGAACTGATAAATAAGAATGGCAGAGGGAAATATGGCAGAAATAAGGGATGATGTTGAGAAGTCTGAAATGGTGAAAACCATTTGACCTGAGTTCTTGTTAGTTGGTTTGATTTTTTTTTCTTCCTTTTTTTTCTTAAAATATCAATGCAAATGGATCTTAACTTGTGTAGAAGCTGTGTTTGACAGCAGAGTCTTCAGCCATTAAAGCAACTTCTCTTCCAACCTTATGTCCTTCTTAACTGTGATTTCCTTTTATTTTTTTTCTCTAATGTCTTACAGCTTCCAAGAGCCTATTAATCTGAGTTGGTATAATCTGAATCATAAAAAATATTTCCTTAGTATATAATGCAATTTTAGGGACTTGATGCTGATCTAAATCCTCCACAGCTGAGAAAATTTACCATTTATTTTGGGGAGTTTTCTTCAATCTATTAAACCGCAGCATAAACTCTGCTGTGTTAGAGTGTGCTACTTTTGTTTATTTTGCAGGATTAGTGTTTTCCAGTCATGGTCTTGTTTTTGTTGTTGGATGCACTGAGGAAGCCCAGGCAGTGAGGAGTGGGATTGAGCTGCGATGCCTGGGTGGCCCCTTGTGCCAAAATCTTGTAGCTATAGATGTGCTTGCTCTGGCACGGGCTCAGTGGGAGACTGTGAGGTTGGATTAGCGACTTCAGATTTCAGTGTTGCTTACCAGGCTGTATTTCCCCTAATTCTGCAATAGGCTTCAAACAACCTGGTTTAATTAACTAACAACTGAGTAAGAGAAAGCAGTAATTCCTGTCTGATCAATCACATCCACTTCCTGGAGTAATGAAGCTAAGTACTCTGGTGATAAAAATAGGAGACAATACGGAGGATCTGCTGCACAGTAGACAGCAGATAGAGCCCTGGTGCTCAGCTTGGGCCTCATTCGGTGCTTCAAATTATCATTTTAATGACTAACCTCCTGCCTGAACTGAAAGTCTCTGAATGATGATGTCCCTTCTCCCAATCCTCTTGTAGCTTCTGGTCTGGTTTCTGATGTAAGTAATAGAAAGCTGTGATTGATTGATTCATTTATTCATTTATTCTTTAAGAAAAATGTCTAGACATGTCAGACTGACAGCATTTGTGTATTAGTTCATCAAAGAATGAAGTCATATTGTTACATTTTAATTCTTATGTTTTCTTAATAGTTTGCACTTGATTGTGGTTAATAAGGGTCTGGAAAGTAAAGAGGGAATGGTGGGATGCTTTCGCTGTGCTGTGTCGTCCAGGTGAATACCCTCGGGCATGCCAAGACCTGTGGCTGATGGGGAGCTTGACATCTACAGCATTAGCGGGTGTTTCTGCACAGGGGGCTTCCAAGCTGGCTGAGGGATGCAGGTCCATGATTAACTGGAAGGTATTCCAGTCATGATGCATGTGTCCCAAGCTCAAGTCTTGACTCCAAGCTGCTGCTTAAATCTATTTCCAAATTCACAACGATGCTCTGAAGCTCTAAACCCCACCAGTTTCTCTGGGTGCGTTCTTCTGCAGAATTTTACAGTGATCTTGCTCCATGAGTCAGTGGAGCTGAGCAGACTGGATGAGTGTGAGACACCTGGCTGGGTCCCCTCCAGAATAGAGAGGACTGAATCTTGGCAAAGTTTCCCTCAGCTTCGCTGGGAAGAGAATTGAACGCTCTGAAGTGGCTGCAGTTCTGGCCCAGCATTAAAAAGGATGGTCAGGAATAGGAGAGATCTGCTCGTGGACTGGAATCCCAAACAGAAGAACTGGACAGTCCTAAAGAAAGGAGAATTGCATACCCTGAAGGCAGAGTGATAATCTTTAGGAAAGGTAATCAGCTTTTGTGTGTTAGCTGTCATCAGCCCAGAGGGGAACAATTTTTGCAGTTCACCTCCATTTCAGCCAGTAGGTATCAGTGTATGGATTTAATTGTAGTTCGGTTGATGAGAACATTGGATAACTATAAAGAGCCTGTAGGTACAGCTCGCACATTTCGGGTTAAAAGAGCAGGTTTTGTAAAATCCCCACCTAGCTCTTCCTACCTGACAAGTTCTATAAAAATATTTTTAGACTCTTAAAGGCTTCACAGTCCTCTTCGTATGTGAGAAAAATTCTTTAAGCAGACCATTTTCCTGATGATGGCTACTCTCCAGCACTCTGCTTTTAGTTCTCAAAAAAAAGAAAAAGGCATTTTAACTGCTTTTCCTATGTTTTAAATTGATTATTGGCACCTTTGAGCATTCTGGAAAAAGTCATTCTCTGTAGTGCAGGATGGGGAAGGAACAAAAACACTTAAAATGAAGGAACAAAAATACTTCATAATGAAACACTTGTGTGAACCCAGTGACAGTTAGTGATGGCTTTTTTCAACCTTTTCTAACCCACATCTCTGTGCTTTTATCTTTCTTTTAGGTTCCCCTCTTTTCTTCAGTAAAGCTCATCACAGGAAGAGCTTTGGAGGAAATCTCCTTTGTAATGTAGATTTTCCAGCGAGGGGCTGGGAGGGAACTATTGTGGGACCTGTGCCATGCTGGTGGATCAGCTCTGGTTTTATTACAAGTTTGCAGTCCTTTTTAACCCTGTGAGTTCCTGGGTTTCAGAAGTCCATGCGTGCGGACATCATCCTTGCGTGTAATGGTTCAGTCTATGAGAGGTTAGAAATTTTGCACTGGGAGACTATTGCTGGTTCAACTCACCTGCAGTCCATGGTGGAACCTTGTTTTCCAATGCATCTAGTGCTCTTTCTGCTATGCTGGCATCCACGACCAAGATTTTGGTTCCCTTGTGCTAAATCTTGTCCTGGTGCTCACTGAGAGACACTCACTTCTCTTACAAAGCTCATGTGAAGAGCTGCAGAGAAGGGGTCTTGCCCAAAGTCAAAGGAGCTGGTCGTTGGCAAAGCCAAGCAAACTTCAGTTCATTCCACTGGCAATATTTTGTGTTTTCTACTTGGAGAGAGTGCAACTGCTGCATCTCCCAGTGTCCCAGCCACTGGTCCAGGAGGACGGTGTTCAGCAGCCTCTGCAGGGGTTTGTCCCAGAGTGGGAGGCAAGGCTGGCGCAGATGCAGGTTCCTTTGTAGATCCCAGTCCGAGGGGATCCCTCCCGTGCCCTGCGGTCCACTGAGGTCTTTGTGTTATTGCTGCACTTTCATTCCCTGCCTTTTAGCATGCTTAAATCAAATTAAAAGTAAGAGCAGAGTTCCAGCAGACTTCTGGTTTATGTCTGGTCCTTCATCATTTAAAGTCTAAAATGCCCTGTAGGAAACTAATGCTGTGTGTAGACCAACTGCAGTCCCATTTGCTATACAGATAATAATAAACCCTTCCTGAGATTAGTGAAGGTTCCTTTCTGAATTAAAATATCACTTTGGGGAAAAGCTGTCTTTCTTCACTTGCTGTTGTGTGTAGTCAGTGTCTCTTCCAGCTTGGATTACTGCCAGAGCTCTGGCTCAGGGCTTTCTCCTGACCCTTACGGGTTCTTATTAATGAAGAAACTGTGGAGCACCCTTGGGATGGGGGGGTAGCACAGAGATTGATAAGATGTAGTAAAAGAGAGTCCTGCAAAGGTGCAGCTTATCAGGCCAGCATCGAGAAATGGAGTAATGCTGCATCAGCTTCAACTGTGAATGTGCTTTCTTTTAAATTGGGCTGTGGTAACTTCTTGTGCTAAGAATTGCTCCCTCACCCCGTGTATTATAGATACTGAGCACAAATATCACACTTGAACCAGTTCAGTCTAGCAATTTTTTTAGATAAGTATTCAGCCTCTAAAATGAGTAAAACAAACAAAAACCCCCAAAAACCCCCTTGGGCTGTTTGACTTGTAAACTTGCCTCACACCTCAGCCTCTTCCCTGAATCTTTTCCCTGGGGTGATTCTGCAGTTTCGAAGCTATGAGGATGTTGAATGGTTTTTCCTTCCTAGAGGAGGTGTACCAGTCCCCAGCTGCACAGCCTGTGAATAATGCATGAGGAGTTTATTTGCTTGTGTGTGGGAGAAATCTTTGCTTCCCCTTCAATGTTGGTCTTGTCCTTTCTCTTGCATGTGAACCATTTTCCTCTCCTCGGTCTTTTTTTAGTATCTGAGGAGGACATGCATTCACTTGCCTTTTACAGCCAGAGGGATTTTTCAAGCCTGGTGTTTCACTCACCTCCAAGTTTGGCCGATACCCGTTTTCTCATCTTAAACTGCTGTTGAAAGCATTGAAACTCGGTGGTGGTGCGGAGCAGTGCAAAGGCAGCAGATGTCCCTTGGTGACAGTCCCCACTGGGGAACGGGGTGACTGAATATTGTCCGAGCAGTGAAAGCAGAAGAGAGGGCCGTGGGGAAGGGCTGTGGCTGCAGGCACTGCTACCACAAGCAGCTTTTTGCCCTTGTGATCGATGCATGTTGCAGACACTGGTATGCATCTGAAAATCAGGTTGGTTGACTTTGTGAGAGATCCACCTGTGCTCCGGCATGTGGAACCAGCCCCTTTTCATTAGGTGGTAGTCTAACTTCAGTGCGGATGAAGAGAAACTGGGACTTTAGAGCTGAATGAGTTGGAGAAGCTCCTTTTTAGTACGTGCAGAATTAATTTGATCATATTTGACTCAAGTCAGGGAAGAGAGGTATTGAGGCTGAGAGAGCAAGAACACACTCCACGCTTTTTTTCCTTTTCTGTATCCTCCGAATATGTTGAATATTTTTTCCCTCAGCTGTCATAGTCCTCTAATGAATGCTTTTCCGCCATTACGTTTTTAAAAATGAGATTCTCTCTGTAACACAATCCACAGTTTAAAAATAACTGCTGTGACGTACTTTAATGGTGGCAATTTCAAAGCCTGTGGAGATGGTGCTGGGAGAAGCTTCTAATCTAATAATGAAATGTGTACGGCACACACGGAAAAGAGAGGAGTAGCTGGAATCAGCTTATTTTTCCTTTCTTGTCTCTTGCTGCTTCTGCTATTTCTGGTATCTTCCCCTTTTAATTGCAGGGCAGAGCTGAGAAATCTAAAATTGTAGTTGTCATAAAAACTAGAAGAAAAGTCTGTTTTCATAATCTTGTAGCTGCTTCTGTTGCAGAAGCCTACTGAAATCACTGCATCCTCCTTTCTGAAATGAAAAGTATAGTCTCCTTCATCTCTAACTGCTGTCAAATGTTTTAAGCTTTCCTTTTCCCAGCACTTATTCAGAACACATTTTCAGTTCAGCTGGGAATGTTATTACTAACTGATGAACAAGCCTGAATACTGAACGTGGCGAACGATTGACATTTTTACAGTTAATCATAGAAACTTTTCATCCAGAAGATGCTGAGGCTGCTCTGGATGCTGATATACCATCTGACACCAGCAGTGAACAGCGCTGTACAATGTCAGCTCAAGATGAGTGGCTGTAAAACAGCGAAAAGGAAATAAGATTCCCATGACACTAAGTCATCATTTTGAGTTGGACAGACTTTCCTGGCTCGGGGACTACTAACGAAAGACACATTCTTGCTGTTACCTACATGCTCGAAGTGCTGTAGTTTAAGAAACTCTTCTTCACACAAAGTTTAATATACAACATCAGTAAGAAACTGTCCAACTAATTAAAAAAATAGCATCAACCGTTTATTTTTTATTATTATGATAGTATATTTCTAGAGAAAGAAATAAGATTGGTAACAGCTTTAGCAAAGAGTGTGAGGATTTGGGTAGTTTATAATATCGGGGATGAAGGTGAGAGATTTGCAAAAAAGCCATTGCTGGGTTTAGAAATGCAATTCATTCTGGGGGAATTGGGCTCTTAAACCTATTTGTTTCTCATGAAATGCCACGCTCTGATTTCTGAAACCTTCTTCAATGCCTACACTGCAAGCACTGCTGTGGTTATCGCCGTTCTGTGCTCTGCTGAACACGGCACTGAGACCTGGCTTCCGATTCTGTTTTCTTGACTCGGATCTAACACTTTACTCATTGAAAAATTGAACAGTTTTCAATATATCTGCTAGAGGTGTTGAATTTTCCCAGGAAAAAACAGAAGTCAAGTGGAGGAGTCCAGGCTGCTTTAGCTCATCCTTGCTGTTTGTGATGGGTTAGCCCAGTACTAGGAAGAGTAGCAAGCCAGAGTTTTCTTCCTTGAAAGAAGATTTTATATTGGCTTTTTGTCTGTGACTTGGTATGATTTCCTGCAGCTGGGTTACTGTTACTTTGCAGGCTACCCCAATTCTCCTTATCCTTTGTTCCTTTTGACTTTGAAATCGTCTTTTGTTCTTGAAGAGCTTTCTGCAAATATAGGATGTTTTCTGCGGGGTGAGATCCTTTAGTGGAGAGCCTTGTCAGCTCTCACTGTGCTCCTAGCAGACGCTACCTCAGGGGGCTCTGGGCTTAAGTGTTGTTTACACACACTTCAGATCTACTGATCCTGCTGCGCAGAAGTGGGAAGAGTAATTGAAAGGGTTACCCTTGTGCTTAACACATGCTTAGCATGCACTGAAATGAGCTGCTTCTCCGCAGTAGTGAGAGGCAAGCTGTTACAGGTCCCAGTACTTTCTAGGGTAGCTGTTTTCCCCTTAATTTCCATTTTGGTGAAAACTGCTGTATTATGAAATACAACTTCATTAGCAGCCCTTTTCTGGTATTGTATAATTGCTTCATCTGTATGTAAGCTTCATCTCCTGAGATGCTTTAAACCATATTTTGCTGTAGTGACTGGAGTGGTGCTAAGACGAAGAGGCTTTTAGGTGATGTTCCTAATCGCTTTTCATGTTTCACACTGCCTTGCTTGTTGCAAGGGCTAAGGGTCCTTGCAGAACCTAATACATTAGCTACTCTCACATTTTTCATACCTAACTTGTGGTCCTCTAGGATTAGCAAAGGTTCCTCTCTGAATTATGCCATCTCCATGGGAATTTCAGCCTCTTCTTTATCCTTGCTGTTCTTCCATAAAAGAGTTGTCTTTAGGCGGCCTCTTGGTTGTGCTTCTCAGTGTATGTAGGATGCTCTTCAGCTGATCTTAAGAGCATGGGAAGAATGTCTCTGTTCTTGTGGGTTGAAAATATTTCTCTCGATGAAACAGAGGGCTTTAAATCTGTTAACAACATGCTCATATTAAAACAACTGCTCAGGTATACCTTGGTTACAAAGAAGGGGTTGGCTTCTGTTGGGTTTTGCTCCTTTGCCTATGAACTCTGTTGGAGATGATCCAACTTAATAGTATTGTGAAGACTTGCAGTGTTAAATTACATCACTTCCAGGGGCCAGCAACTTTGAGGCTGTTACTATTTTCAATAGTATTTGAGTTCAGATACTTAGGAGGATCTCAGGTACAAATTCCCTGAACTCTCAATGGAAAAATAAAACTAAAACCAAACAACCCAAAACCAAAACAAACCCACAAACCCTTGCCACTGTCTTACAGAAAATGTTACATTTGTTTTACCTCTAGAGGTGTTCTAATACTTTTTTGTGTGTGTAAAATTCATCAGCTTAGGACAGTTCCTACATTGTGACTCTGACACACACACAAAAATATAAAAATAAAAATATCCTAGACATCAGGATAACAAATTTAAAGGATTAATAGATATTTCTGGTTTTCAAGCTTTATAATTCAACATTTGTTGGTAGTTTGGTACTTTTATACGGCTATATTGAGCATCTTTATTCAACATCTTCCATCAGATTCTCCTGGGCAGTGTGGGATTTGCTGAGTGCTTTCAGTAATAGCGATGCTACTTTATTTCTACCCTGGTATTCTGCGAGATTTGTTCTGGGGCACATCTTCTAGGAATTTTATAAAAGAGGCAACAAAAAGAACACTTATCTTAAGAGCCACAACTTTACTGTCAACTATAAAAGAAGAGCCAACAGATTCCAACTTAGATTTAAAGTCAGCTGCACATAGAGGCAAATATTCCCGTAGGCACAGGGCATCTCTCTGAAGAGAAATTGTTGAAAATGCAAATGGCTGAAAGGGAGTTCAGTACGATTACTTTGTATTTCACAAGCTCTGTGGTTTCATATGCCCCAGGTCAGCTCTTACAAGATTTATAGAAAAGATTTCGGGAAGACGTATGGCAACTCTCCACATGCCATCTTCAAAATCCCCATCTTTTCTTTGCAGGCAGATTCACTCTTGTGAAGGACTCCTTCGGGGGAATGGATAACAGATGCCAGAGTGGCCCCTCATGCAGCATGACAGCACAGGGCAAATATTGGAGAAGAAGAAAAGCAACTTTTTTTCTTTTTTTTCCTCCTAGCTCAGAGCTGTCACATTCGCTCTTCCAGTTGTGAAGACACCCTTGTCAAGACATCACATCTTAATAATGCCAAACGGTGTCTTGACCATAGCTTACATAAGTAGGCAGGGGGTAATAATCAGTTCAGACTCCATCATGTGGCCATCAACTAGATGAGGAATGATTGACCTTTCAGGAAAAGCCATACAGTTAGAGGCAAATTAAGTAAAGTAGCAGACAAGTTGAGTGGAATTGGAAAGCCACCTATTTGCATCAGATAGGAGGATGAGGATGCTGGAACTAAGGTTCTTTCCATCTTCATGCAAAGCAATTGCATCAAAATTCTATTTTTCAGGAGGTGGGTTTGTCACAGCTGTCTTCACAGAAGAGTGTAATAGGATTAATGACTGTTCTCCTTCAGCTTTAATGATAAATCTGTGTGCCAATGAAGGAGCCAGTCATATGAATGATACCCTTAAAACCCCCAGACTAATTGGCTCAATTTGACAAAGTAGTTTCTTATGTCCCTGCTTCACATTCAAGGCAGCCTAGAAGTTTACAGCATTAAAGTTATTTATTTTTGTCCCTTCTCTTTGCCTCTCATTTCTTGCTCAGGACATACGAGAAAATAAGGATAGATTTGAGGAGGATGAGGATAAGGAGGTAAGAGTAGAAGCGAGGGAAGCTGTAAATTGGAGAGTGACCGGATTAAGGACACTGACATTTGACACAATGTAGAAGGAAAAAGTGCTCTGTCCCAAGCTGGTGGCTTTGATTTCTTTTAAAGAAACTGTTGTGGTCCTGGGTTGGAAAGAGGAAAGGCGGAGGAACCAAGCAGCCAGCAGAGAGTCCTGTTCATGGGCGAGAGCCATTCCACCTGCAGGGCTCAGTGAGCAGAAAAATCGTTGTTTAGCCTGGTCGTGGGCAGCACTGGAGGAGAAAAGCTCTTGATGTAAGACTTACAGCAAAGCGTTTGCGAAGATGCTGTTAAAATCTGCCCAGTCTTCAATCCTGAATTTGAGGAAAGAAGAGGGATGGTTTGAAGCAGTGATCTGATGCCTTTAAGGATTTAAATTCAAATTGGAAGGTAGGGGAGGAGGGCAATGAGAAGAGAGGTTGACAAATTCTGCTCATGATATTTTATCTCAAAATGTCAAGTGCTAAAGCTCTGGAAATACTGCTTACATGGTGGATGTAGTACTGCATAACTGAAGCCACCGGAGAGTTAAGGAGATCTGTACTTTCTGTCCTTTATTTATTTAAAAATAAAAACTTAGGCAACACTGTATGTACTGCTGAGTACATATGGCACTAAATCTCAGTGCAAAGTGCTGAGATTTCTGGGACTGAGCAGAGATGCTCCCTACAGCACCATTCCTGCATTGTTGGCCTTTGCTCTTACATTACATCCAGTCTGTCCTGTTCTGAATTCCTGGGGATAAAGACTGATGAAATTTTGTTCTGAAGCCAGGGGATATATGTGTTTAGTTGGTAGACATAAAAAATAGTGAAGATGCTTATCTCTGTTTCTACCACTGAGGAAGTGTGCATTGCTGTAAGTGCTGCAGTGTTTAAATGTTTAAACTGAGAAGCTTGGAAGAGTCCTACCTCAGCAAACTTTGAGGTCTTGCATTCATCCTTGGGTTGTTTTGGGATAAGTTTTGGGGTAGGACAGTTAGTTAACCCCAGACTGACTTTATTCTTCATGCTGTGCATCTCCACATAAGAGCAGCAGTGTCAATGTGTCAGGCTGGGCACTGATGACGTTTGTCTTGCTTTCCCTGTGCTGTTGACAGATGCAGCAGGAGCAGAAGAGTTCCTGTGTGACAGTCACAGCCGTGATGGTAGCACAGATAAGCACCTTTCAGAATCATTCCTGTGGGTGAACGAGTTTCCGTACTCATCATTTTCTTGCCTTTGTGGCTGTGGTGTCACAACACGGTGCCATCATCAGTATACTTTTTGTAGATGAAGTTGCTTCAAAAGTTCCTCCAGTAAGGTAATCTCATTTTTATCCCTTTGTCTATGGCTATGGAAATCCAACCAGTACTTGTCTCATCTGGTTTTAAGCTCTGACCCAAAGATGAATGAGTCTCTTCCTTCCTCAGGTATTTGGACCCCATAGAAACATGCCCACATCTCTATAGGTTTGCATCTGAGACAGTCTGATCTGGGATCTGATGCTGGGGGCTCCCCACCCACCCGTCTTCCCCCAAGACTTAACTGACCTCTGCACTGCTATTAGAGAGAAGCTCCCCTCCAGAAATGTCACTGGGTTGTCTGCAGGAATATTATTCAGAAGAAACAAATTCGTGGGATGTGCTTTCCTCGTATTGGAGGAAAGCCTGTTTGCGTTTCCTACATTAGGAAGATTGTTCAGGAACAGTTCATCCATGTGTGAAGTTGCCCCCTGTAATTCTGCCAAGGCTGAGGAGCTCAGGGAGATCTGCTGGCAACGGCGCCAGGGGCTCTTTCATCCACCCGATTTTTCCAAGACGCTGGAGGTCAGAGAGGAAGGGGTATGTAATTTGCTTGTCTGAACCAGTTCTTCCCTTGTTTTGTGTAACTAGTGAGTTTTCACGCCGCGCACCAAACTTCCGGAGACAAAATATTGATACTGCATAATTTAAATGGGAGAGCTGAGCCTCCTCGCTCTGCAATCTGCATTATGCAGAAGTCTGAGATAAAGCAGGTGAGAGCACATGTTGTGGGCTCTCTCCTTTGGAAGCTCGTCAGCATGACAAATCACCTGGCATACAATACAATTTACAATGAGCTTTCCTAGTTGTTTACCTTTACATAATTACACAGCATGGGCTTTTTTTTTTCTTTTAAGGAAAGTAGTGTGTGAGGGAGTTTTGTTTCTTTGAATTCTAACTTTACCAGCATTTTTTTCCAGTGCCTATGTTGAAGGAGAAAAAAAAAAAGAGCACATTTTCTCTTGGTCAAAGTAAAGTAGGTGCATTCATTATAGCAACTCAGAGGATTATAGGCAACTCAATTTAATTTTTTTCCTCAAGGTAAATATTTAATTGCTTTGATTTTGTTTTGTTCATATCCCAGGAAGAAAATGATTATAGCACAAGCAAGTTTCTTTAACTATTCTTTTCCATATAGTGTATTCCTCTGTATACAGTTTTAAGGGGGTGTGTGTGTGTTTATGTACATAAACCCCCCATATCTTGGCTTTCACTTTAACTTTGATAGCTCTTTATTTTCTTTCAGCTCCAGAAAACTGGATTGAATTGTAACTATACTGAATGCACGTCTATAGCACCTTTCCTCAGGGATCTAAACCAATTTTCTCACCACTGTTAAATGCTGAATTTTCCCTTTACGCTCGCAAAGTAGGTAGGATACTGCTATCTTGTGCTGTAGGGTAGAAAAATTAAGAAAAATGTTGAATGTGACATACTGCTTAGAAGAGAAAGCGGTAAGGTTTTTAGTTCTTGGTTCTGAATGCTGTTGTATGTGCACAATCATAATTTTCTGAGAAGAATCTTTTCTAGTTACAACATGTAACTTCAGTGTGCCAAAATGAAATGAGCAGTATTGCACGTGTAGCAGCGTAACTGGATTTTCAGTCAACGTGGAGCATAGCTTTTTGATGGTACAGGAGCAAATGGGGTTAAAATAAGGAAGGAATAGTAATAGGTGTTTTTGAGGAAATAAGGAGAGTGTTCCTTACTTGACCCCTGATTTGCTGTAGCTTAACCAGCCACAGTGTGGACTCCAGCCCCTGAGAAAATGCATATAAAGGTCACATCAGCAAGGAAAGGGGTAGAAAACCGCTCCAGTTCACAGATGCTCGTCCCCTGTTTGGTGGTGTAACCCCTGGCCGAGGCAAACGGAGGTGCTGCTGTGCTGAAAACGAGTGAAGTCTGCTCATCCATCATACCTAGCGCAAAGGTTTGAATGTACAATGGCAAGGACACACGATTTACTTCCCAGAATTTGTTTTTGTTCAGTTTCTACTATGAACTCTGTGTGTTTAACAAAGAAAGGGAGAGCAGGGTGGTTTTAAGCATTGTTTGGTGTTTCCACAGTGGCTGCATTCCTAATAAACTGTGTAAGGAAAAGCTGACTGCAGGAAGGTTGGTGGCTGGGTTGATAAACACTGTAGTGGAGTCATTTTGAAATAATCCAAGCAAAGAAAGGAGATTTATATAAAAGTACATTTCCGTTACTTGTGCCTCTGGCACACTAATGTCTCATCCAGCATAGCAAAAACCCAGAAATGTTGTTCTTGGTTTTTTGTAACATCCATAGCCTTTAGTATTGCTTTCCTTGTTAATTTTTTAAAGATCACTTGTTAATTAAGAGACATAATTGACTCAAATGCAAGTCTTAACTAAAAAGAGCTTGAAGAAGAGCAAGAGTCTTGTGATTTAAAAAAAAAAATCTGATTTTTGTGCATGCCAATAGTTAAAATTATTATACTTTTAAGCAGAGTGGGATGCAAGCTCCTATAGATGTCTTCAAGGCACCTGTATTTTCTGTTTTTCTTAGTTGGAAACAGTGGAACAGTAGGGCAAGTCTAATTTTTGGGTCAGTGAACAAAATCCACTTTGAAGCGAGAAACCAGACTATAAGTTCAGTTAGCTCCCCTTCTTCCCGCAAAAAGACTCAAGATCAGTCTTCAAACACCACAGGTATGGCACCACATTTTAAACCCACTTTTTGCTACACTTGTCATAACAGCTTAGCACCTGATGAGCCCGTAAGTGGAGTTACTACTTGAAGTCTGGCTACTTGCTTTGGTACTGAAAGAGAAGCAGCTTTCTTTTAAAAATCTATCCAAAAGGGGCAAGGCATAAGCATTTTGTATTCCTGTTACTTAGAATAGGAATTTTTCTTTACTAAGGTGTTTGGCATTTGTCTTGTTTATAGACCCAGGCACTTCTTTTATGTAGGTGCATTAAGTTTGATCCTGCTAAATGTGTATTCCTAAATGCACTAAGTTAATGTATGCTACGAGATCAGAGGAGGGAACTGATCCAGAAGGGGTGAGTACTCGATACAGTGTGCTTTGAGGCTGTGGAATTGAACAAGCATCTTGGATGCGACCTTCAGATTGGTAAAGTGAATGTATAGGTTCAAGAGATACATGGTATAATTAATGATTAATCAGGGTGCTTTGATTTGCATATTTCTGAGTTCTGCAGCCAAGGCTTGTGTGTGTAATGGATGTTTTTTATTTTCTTTCCTCTGCAACTCGTCTTTGCTGACTGCATCCGCTTGCTCCCCGGTGTCTGTAGGCTCTAATAAATTGAGGAGTTCAGGCAGACAGCTCCTTAGGCAAGAGCTCTCTCTCAGCTGGTAATGCAGTTGAGATCTGCCCAGACTATAAAAGGCTCAGAAAAGGGGACAAGTTTTTTGTCTGAAAGGCACAAGAGAAGTGTAACAACTTTGATGTCCCCCTTTCTTGCCTTTTCTTGGATGTTTAATTGCATTAGGAAACAGAGTAGGTCATTGAATTATAAGCAAAAAAACCCAAAAAGGACTGAGTCAGAAATACTCCTAGGATGTCTCCTGTGGTGGTGTTTACACTGGTGTTAGGAATTCAAAGGTACTTAGTGGCTTTCATAAATACCTTAGCTGTCAGAGTGGTATGATAACGCAAAAATCTGAGTTCTCATCATAGAAAAGATGTGTGTCCATGTACTTGGGGAGAACAGGTTGACAATTTGAAAACTTTGGATTTGATTGCACAAAAAAACCCCACCTAACAAATAAAAAAAGCCCCACAGCTTTCATTCCATTCACGTTGCTGTCTTGTATAAATATCCAGAAAGAACTTGTTTATAATTTCATGTTTATTAAGAGAATATATCTTTCATCAGCTCCTGCTTCCTTGCTCTCAAAAGCCTGCTCGACCCGCACTTAATGCCATAACGTTACAGGTCAAAGAAGAGATCCTGTGTAATCCAATCCATACTAATTTGCCCAGCAGTATCTGCATCAAGCCAACCTCTTTCAGTTGACTGGAGTGCTTGGCTTTTGTCCTGTCATTACTTAGACACTTAGCACTTTAAATCATGGTGGACAGATGCTTGGTTTTTTGTTTTTTTTTGAGGTTTTCTTTCCTCTCCTGCCACGTTTGAATATTGTCTGCTGGCAAGAGCCTGTGTTTTGAAAGGAGACGTTCAGAGAGGTGAGAATTGCTGGGCACAAGAATCCCAATATCCTCACAGAAGTACAAATACTATGATCATGGGAGGAAGAATTGTTATTCTCCCTTAATCTTTAGGGAGAAGAGAGGATCTTCTTCAAGGTTAACCATTTGTAGACAGGATAGATCAGGTAAAATTTGTCCTGTTACCATGGTGCAATACTCTGTCCAAAAAATCAGTATTACTAACTAAATAGAGTAATGCAATAAATAGAGCAGCAGTGGCAAGAATTAAAACAATGCTGAGGTTGCGTCACTTGGGACATTGCTGCACTTTTCTCCTGTTCCTCAGGGGAGAGGAGCACCCTTCTCCTTGTCCATAGGGGATGAGGTGAAAAATCAGGGGCTTCAATTGCAGCCAGTGAGATTTACTTTAGTGACAAAAACTTTATAGGATGAGATACTGCATTAGATTGCTTATGGGGGTTGTGGCACCTCCATCATTGCGGGTCTTTAAGAATAGGTTAGAAAAACATCTGTCAGGAGCATTATCTGTAGAGCTGCTCCTGGCCTGGGGCATGGCGATGCCCCAGATGACCTCCTGAGGTCCCTTCCAGCCCTGTTTTCTATGATCTTTAATCTAGGAGTTTTCATTACTCGTCCCTCGAAGCTCCAAAGGTGACAGGACTATCACACTTCACTTTTACCCTTACAGAGTCTCTTTTGCTGGATGGTTTTTACTCATTCTGAGAGAGTGGCTTCAATTACATTTGTTATATGATTCTCCCTTCTTGTAGCCTCCTTTTTATGTTTTTGGTTTTTTTTTTTAGTTCAACCCCTCTAGGTTTTTTTTCTCAGTTTTTAAATTAATCCTCCTCACTTCCAAACTCTGAAAGCAAAACTCACTCAATGCTTAGATCTGTTTTGTGGTTTTGAAATTTCAAATTATACAAAATAACTCAGAGGAGCTGTTAAGTACCAATGCCACTCTCAGTGCTGCAACAGACAGAGAATAGGGACTGGCTTTGCCTTGTTGAAGTAAGATAAATGTGGACAGGAGCAGACGGTGAGAGGGGGAGCGGGACAGAGGCTATTTTGCTTGTTTGTACAGGTCTTGGTACAGTGTGACCCTGAGCCTTGAGTAAGGGCTGCTTTAATAACCTTACCTATGGTGGGAAGCACATGAGATACCAGTTGCATGTGGACAGTCGGCATGTGGCACTGCTGTGAGGTGTAAAAGAACTAAGGTTTATGCTCTGAAGTGATAATGTGATGATTTAAGGGTGATTTCAAAACACAGTAAATTAAAAGATAACCAAGACAGTGTGATCCTGCAGGTGATGGGTTTTTATCCATGTATCAGAGCAGCAGTAAGTACCTGACACAGCTGCACAGTCCTCTCTCCCCGACACAGCTGGACCTTTCACAAGCTGGTATGAAACTATAGTTTCCCATTATAGTTGCCCCTTTTCATCTCTTCCTGAAATGGAATTAAATTTGTTCTGTTAGTGGTGTGTGGTTTTTTAAGTGGTTTCCTTGCAGTTTAGCTTTAGGGCTTCCCCAATTCTCAATTTGGGTTAGTAAAGTGGAAGATTGCACAATAAAACTGAGGCTTCAGTCTCAAGGTAAACAGGCATCTTGCTTTATTGCACAGTAGTTTTCCAGTTCAGATCCGGGATGCCTTGGTCTGTGAAATAGCTGTGTTAATTCTCCACGTGTCTGAGCATAATCGCTACAATCCAAGTCGTAGAGAGGAAAGTGCTTGGAGCAATCCCTGCCGTGGTGACAGCCCCGCTCCCTGGAGAGGAACATCACTTGTGGGACATCGTGCTCAGCTCAACAACTGTCCAGGACTTTGTTGGTCCTCCTCTTGCTGACCTTCTTCCTCTTCCTCCATGGTTTGAACTGACAGTCAGAACATGAGAAATCCCTGGAGGCATTTTGCACAGAGCTGCACTATGTAGTGATTCACCTAAAATGTTTTATGTTCCCCAGACTATTTATGTCCAGTAAATGAATGCACATCTGCAGAGGTGGAGGGCCCAGGTGGGGGTCTGATGGCTGAGTACTGCGATGTGAACCCAGTACTGGTCACTGCTTGTCTCTGCTACCTGGGGTAATGTGTTTGCAGGGTTTTCAAGTTTAACTTGGGTAATGTTATTTAAATAATGAAATTATCAACCCTCCTTGCTCCTGAATTCTTAAAATAAGTTGACTAACCCCACTGTGTTATTTTTTCAGAGAAGCTGATTTTTTGTAATTATTCTATGTAAGTGCTCAACTACATGTTCTGAGTGCTACTTGCTCCATGGCTGAATTTGATGCATTGTATTTAATTATGCAGTTAAAAATAAAAAAGAAGGGGGGGTAACTCACTTTGGTAGCTTCAGACTGCAGGAGTTGCCATGTCTGCTTCAGTCTCTCTACATCCTTTAAATGGTCCGGTTGCTGGGACCCACGGACCCCTTCAGCAGTGTTACGAAGGCAGAATTTGAAAAGCATGTCTTTATGGGAACTTTGATTAATTTTTCAAGGGGTGGCCAGAGCTGCTGTGTTACAGAGCTGTCAGATACCATATGTCCTGAAGCCCTGTCATCTGAATTTCAAAGTCAAAGCCATATTTTAAGAGACTTGCCCTTTTCATCCTATCTGGTCTGTGGGGGAGTGTTGCTGGGACTAAACCCTGTTCGGCTGCACGAAAGAAGCGTGCCAGGCTTCCTTTGCCAGGGACTTTGAGTTTAAATCTATTTCAGGCCTTTGAAAAGGTCAGTCAAGGCTGCCAGCCAGAACCTGTGGCTAATTCAACACTATTAGAATCACAGAAAAGTAAAATCCCCAATCTTGGGCTGGAGGGCAGGGAGCGAGGGAAGAATCAGACACTTTAATAGACTCTGCAGAATATGCTCTCATGGCAAACTTCCTGCAGTCGTGAACAAGCAGACATGTCCCTGTGCACTAGGAAGGTTGCTTGGGCTCTGCTGTGGACTTAGGGCCCCACCAGTGGAGATCTGATTGCTGGTCTGGGGCCTGAAGAAGCTGCTTTCCTTTGCCAAGAGAGGTCAGGATGATGTTCCCTAATTTATGTTAGCTGTTAGGTGGTGCATCTTTCTGAGGTGAGCTGTGTCAGGCTGTTTGGGCTGCCCGCATCTGTAACATTTGGGCTTTTGCTCTGCAGTGAGAAGAATCATAGAATACCAGGTTGGAAGGGACCACAAGGATCATCCAGTCCAACATCTCAAGGTAAAAGTATCGTTTAAATGAGATGAGTCAGCACCCCATCAAGCTGACTCTTAAAATTGACCAGTGGAGGGGAATTTACCACTTCCCCTGGCAGATTATTCCAATGTCTGATTGATCACGTGGAAGTTGGATGGGGTTTTTGGATGTGGATTAGGGTTTATTGCACCATTGGCTATGGCTGGTGGACAGAGGGCGAGGCTGAGCTTGATGCCTCAGTGGCCCCTTCCCATCCTCTGCTGATGTCCCCAAAGAAAGGTACCCAACTTACTCTTGGTCTGTATCTTCTGAGACGCTTAATTGCCCCAGTGAAAATACTTGTGTGGATTCTTACTAGAGTAATAGGAGCTTTATTTCTACTTTACTTTCTTCCTACTTTGTTGTAATCCTTCAGCTTGTGCTCGTATTTCTAATCCAACATGTGTTCATTTAAAATTGGAAGGAGCTGACATCAGTGGTTTGAAGAGCCAAAAGAAAGATTTCTTATACCGGTAATCAGTCTGGCGAACTTCCCAGAAGCATCTAGACCTGCCGAGATACAGAGGAGCCAGTGCACAGGACAGTCTCTTGTTCCATAGTTGGGTCTGATTTAATAATACTTGGTTGATTTGCAATGCAAGTTTGATTCTGAGTTTTGACTGGTGTCTTGGAATGCACTTTTTGTGATGTGGAAAAGATTGTATTTGTTTCATATTATCATATCAGGAGGAATTTAATTTTGTTGGCTTCTTTCCTGAATAATCTGATGAATGTGAAAAGCAGCTTTAATATAATTTCACATTGATTATTTTCTTATTAAAGCCCTGTGATCTGAAGAGTAATAAGTTTGTATTCACTTGCCATCTCATAAGTAGGTCTTGGTTTTAATCTTGTAGGTTTTTAAAATTGAATCAGCAGAAATTGCAGAAATTATGTTTATATTCACTTGCCCTCTTACTAATGGATCTCAGCTTTAATCTTTCTGATTTTCCAAATTGATTCAGCAAAAATTATGTCACTAGGATTTAATTAAAGCATGCAGTTTCAGCTTAATTCTTTCTGAACCTGTTAAATTTTCATATGCCAGTGTGAAAAGTTTTAGCAATATTAGCCTCTTGCCTAATAGATCCTTATTTCTCATAGTATTTTGAGACTTTGGTGTTTGTTTTTTTATTAAAATCTGGAATGCTAGTAAAACATACTTGTCACTTTTGTAGTTCACTGCTATATTAATTTTGAAGTTATAAATAACGTTTGAAAGTAAATTGGTATATCATTATTAGATAACAGAAAACAGTTGTTGCAGTAAGGATGCTGTCTGCTAATGCGCTTATCTCCTGTTAGCTGATCGCTGCTTTTATTAATCTCCTGGATTTTGGCTGGAGGAAATCCAGCTTGCTATGATAGCAGCTGGAAACATGTAGGATCTGAGTGCTGGTGGATCTACGAGATGATTCCATCAGCTCACACCTCCTCCTTTTCCACAGCACGAAGTACCTGCTAGAACCAGATTATGCAGTGTAGCTGCTATGCGTGATTGTAGTCTCATTATTATTTTTTTTATTCCTTCTTAGAATAGCTTTGGGATTTTTTTTAGCGTGGTTTATCCCTGTTGTTGTATGTGCTTGCTGCGAGGGCAGGCCAAAAAAAACCCAACCAACAAAAACCCAAGGACCTACAAAATAGTAAATAAGGGTTGTTTTTTTTTTTTAAAGCAGTTCTGAGCAGGGGTATGAGATGAGCCACTGCAGTGTTTCACTTGTCTGCTCTGTTTATCACTGTCTACCCCACCTCCTCCAAAGGGGTAATTCTGAGGGTAATTTTTAGCTCCTGTGCATACTCAGGGAGCAGGAGAAGTTCTTCCTTCTTGCTCCGAGCTGTTTTTTACAGGTCTGCAGAAGCAAGGGACGCCCTCCTGAGGGGCAAGATGGGTGAGGGCCATACAGATGGGCACAGTGGTTGGAACTGGCCTCTGCAGGATAGAAATTGAGGATCCCTTCCAGACACCTGGAAAGAAAGAATAAAAAATCCCCTGCAAGCTGCTCCTCTGTGAGCCCTTCCCTGGTATGGTAGTGCAGCATCTCTGCTACAGCGAGGCCGTGCATGGACCTGCACATCCCAGCCAGGGCTCTGCAGCCACAGCACGGCCCAACCCAAATCTTCCCTGTGCCTTTGAAACTTGGGTATGTGCTGACAATGAGTCCTTTTTCCCCTTCTGAAGGCTGGTTTCTGTGGAACAGTTGTTTGTCCTAAATGAAAAGCAGATAGGACTATAAATTTATTTCTCTTCTTTCTTAATCTCTTTAATAATGTAAGGAGCTTTAATAAGAAAAAGTAGACTGGGATGTGGTGGTTTCTCTATACAAGTATAGAGCCCTAAGTTTATAGCATGGACTCAGATGAGGTAGTGGGTCTGTATCAGTATATCTGACCTCTGTTTTGACTGGACACCAAGGAAGAAGCATAATTACATCTCGGACCAGAGTGAACTACCACACCAGGGCAGCTGTGAGCCCCTTCTTCTGCTGCACATGTACAAGGCTCCCAGAACCACCTCCTTAAAGCCCTCATCCTGAAATTGCACCTCTGTGGGATGCTCCTGTGCTGTCAGTGGGCTCTGAGCACCAGTGGTGAGGTCCCCCCACTTAGAGGGGATTACAGGATTGAGGTTGGGTAGTATCGCAGTATAACACGTCGTATTTTCAGAACATCTCAGTTTTTCACAGAGGGAAAACCGGTGCTGGGTTAGTTGCTAGATTTTGTATGCAGCTTAGGATGAAAAAAACCTAGAGAATTCCTGGAAAAAGTATGAGTTGTCTTACGTGCAGGGACCAGTACTGTCCCTAACGTTGTAAGGTTTTAAATCCAATGCTTTCCACTGCCCAGATGTGGTGTCAGTTTTCTTTACTGTTATCAAAGTAGAAACTAATAAAACCGTACCGAATCCCAAGAGAGACTCGAGGAGATTTCTAGGAACGCTTGCCACATTTCACATCCCCCTCACAGTCACTTTGGCTGAATGGTGCAGGTTAACAGCGTGAGCATCGCTGCTGCTGCTGGTTTGATGTGTGGCTGGTGACTGCGCTTCTTCCAGTCACCTCCTGGGAGCGATCACCTTCTGTGCTGCCTTGTTCAGTGTCAACTGCAGCAGCTTCCGCGTTGCCCTGTAACTATGTTTTTGCTGTCTTCATCACTTGGAGTTGCCTCTCTGTTGTCAAGTTGAATAAAGAGGATAACAATATAATTGGACAAAATGTTTCTAAATTAGTATTGCAGTTCTCGTAAGGGGCGAGTGGGCAGCGACACCTGCGGTAGCGTGTGACAGAGAGGGGCACAGCATGGGAGCAAGGTCAGGTTAGACTGGGATGATATAAGGGCATGCAATCAAAAGCAAATGATCATTTTAGAGGGAAAATCTACCAGTTAGGCTAAAAGTTAATGTCAGTTCTTGCGAGCTGTAACAATATCCTGCCCATTATGAAAACTGCCACCACTTACCGAAGCGAGATGCTCAAACCATCCCATAAGCGGCTGCTGGGGAAATCAGTGCAGTAAACATCAGCGAGGTCAGGCTGCCGACCTTTGGAAAGAGGGTTTCCTTCTGGAGGAGTAACTCCCAAAAAGGCAGGCTGCCGACTTGATTTTTGGTGTTTCCTAGCGTGCAGTGTCCATAGTTTTGTAAATGGTCTTGCCGTGCTGCAGGCACAACCTCAGCTGTTTCCACCCTGTGTGTGTGTGTGAGGGTTGGGCCAGAATGTTATAAAATATATCCATTTGGATACTAAGTATCAGTGGTGTAAAAAGTCTATGAAAAGATTAAAGAGGAATTATTTGGGGGGTGGGGAGAAGGGAAAGATGATAACTTTGTGTCCAAAAAGAATATACAGCTTGCTAATACTGTGAATAGAGGGTGAGGCTGTACAAGTAATCTGATTTGTGAAAGTTTTATAAAATGACACAACTCCCTACATCGCTGAGCTTAATTTAGTAATAGATCAGTGTCCTTTCTTTTAGGCAGCGATGCTGTTTAAGTAGAACATTCATTATATCATGATAACAGAGATCCTCCGTAAGCTGAGTAATTGAAGACAGGCACTGGAGAAACAGTGAATACACATTACAGTTCCAAAAGGCTGCTATTGCTGAAAGCCACCTAATTGTATTCTGCTGCAATTAATAATCATCTTAATGGCTTTGCATATTTATGAATATATAAAAATAAATAAGACAATACACAGGCTAGGATAAAATGTTGGTTCATAAACTTTTATTGCTGAACAGTAATTAAGTATGCCTCTAATCACAGCATCATTTTTCATTGTGGGTTGGTTTGGGTGGGATGGGAAACTTTGAGAAAGAAAATGTGAATGTTCAGAAAATTACCTTGCATGAAAAGATTTCAGATAACAGGTATTTAAAATGACGCATATGTTTGTTTCTCATTTGCCTTCTCATTATCTTTGGTGTGGCTTTTTGACTTGGTGTACCTAAATATGTGGAGGGGCATTGGTTCTCATTCCTCCCTTCCCTGTGAGATGGCTGGTGACGTTTCTGACTGCCTTCCTTGAGTTTATAGTGAACAGGTCATACAGAAGGGCCCTTCCTGGTTTTTTAGCAAATTCTAGATATCTCTGAGGTTTTGAGATTAAAATTTTTCTCATGGGTATGCAGATATAAATTCAGGATAAGGCCACCGAGTATTGCTGAGTGTCCAAGTGGAATTATTGTGTGCTTACATCCATGTAGCTGAGAGATGAACTTGACTGGCTGAGGTTTCTCTTCAGTCTGCACATTAACTGCTTACTCTCATTAGGATTTCCTTCCCCCCCTTTATAGCCCCGTGCATTACAAAATGTTCCTGCTTTGTTTTGACTTGACCTTTCATAGTCACTAAAAATCAATAGACTTTAATGCATTTATTAAATAAGGAGGATTCTAGGGATTAATATGCAAGGTTCAGTGCTGCAGCAGGAGGAGAAGGTAAAGAGTGGAATATTACAGCACTGCCAAGGCTGCTGTGGTTACAAGAGTGCACCTGTTCTATGGGAGTTGGACTGCCTGCTGATCAGGCGGCCCAGGACACCACTGCCGTCTTTTCCTTCACTATTAAACTTCCGTCAAAGGAAGAAGCTTTCTCTCATCTTTTTCCTTTTTCTTCTTTCTTTTCTCCTAGGAAGAAAAATTACTTTTTCTCCTGCTTCAGTTGGACAGTACCAGACATCCTAGGGATAGGGAGTGATGGGACTTCAAACACAGCTGGGTACTGTTTAAGCTTCACAGAAATTGAAGTATTCATTATGAGATATGCTTTATGGATGCCACACAGACCTTTACACCATTCAGGTCCTGGCAGTTATGGAGAATAAGATCCAGCTGATAAGAGGACACCAAATTTCTGGTGTTCATAGGGACCTTACAAATGGAAACTCTCATTTAAAAGCATTGCTTGATTGAATGACAAATTATAGTAGGAGAATGCTGTTCCCTTTTTAAAGGTGTCCTTTGAGGTAGGACTTAGCATCCATAGTGTTGAGTAAGAAGATTATGCCTTGCACCCTAGATGAACACTTAGTAGATAAACCAAAAGTTTTAAAGCTCTTTTTTGCTTGCAGTATTCATATCTGCAATTTCTGCATTCAGCCTTAATGTCCAGTGCCACCAGCGATCATCTAAATTTCATACACACAGAATCACACAGAATGCTTTGGGTTGGAAGGGACCTTTAGAGGTTATCCAGTCCAACCCTTGCAGTGAGCAGGGGCATCTCAGGTTGCTCAGAGCCCCATCCAACCTGACCTTGAATGTCTGCAGGGATGGGGCCTTTACCACCTTTGGGCAACCTGTGCCAGTGATCTACCACCCTTTTAATAAAAAAAATTCTCCTTATATCCAGACTAAATCTATCCTCCTTTAGTTTAAAACTGTTACTCTTTGTCCTGTCACAACCGGCCTTGCTAAAAGATTGTCCACATCTTTCCTATAGGCCCCCTTTAAGTACTGAAAGGCTGCAATGAGGTCTCCCTGCGGCCTTCTCCTTTCCAGGCTGAACAGTCCCAGCAATCTGGGTGCAAATTCCCTGTCAGATCCATGGTGTTGGCTTCTTACAGTTCTGTTGCAGTACACTGACGTTGCACTGACTGGCCTGGTGCAAGAAATGTCATTTACTTGGGAGGACCAGCAGTCTGGGCGTTGTACAGCACTTCTTACTTTGCAGCTTTACTTCTGACCTGCATGCAATGATAGTCTTTCTTTGAGATGAGCAAATCAATGAGTTTAGTAAAAGCTTAAGATACTGTGATGAGTAACTTCAGC
>NW_010201182.1:46034-66823 GCF_000695765.1 Mesitornis unicolor
AGGAAGATGACTTTCTCTGGAGGTGTTCAAAAAGTGTGTGGATGTGGCACTTCAGGTCATGGTTTAGCGGGCATGGTGGTGTTGGGTTGACGGTTAGACTGGATGATCTTCCAAAGTCTCTTCCAACCTCAATGATTCAGTGATTTTTGCCTGTATTGCACTCAGACAGAAGTTCCTAAGTTCCTACACCATTTAGCTGTGGGGATATCAGTAGCTGTATCTACAGCTTTGGTTGTGAAGATGGAAGTAACTTGGATTCCTAAAGATTCACTGACTGTAGAAAAGTCTTTTGCTTGGCCAAACTAAGTCAAAAGATTCTAGCGTAAGTAGAGAGCTCTCTCCCATTTTTTGTAATGCTGAATTGCCTAGCAGCTTATTCTGTGCTGTAGCTTTTGTTTCTAAGAATACACTGACTTTTGTGACTTTTTTTTTTGTAAGTAGTAAGATTTTTGCAACTTTTCTGCTCAGTTTAGTGTTGCATAGGCTGACAAGCTACTTACGGCACGGTCTGCTACAACATAGTAAAGCCAGAGTACATATGTGAACAGTTTTATTTCAGTACGTGACAACTCTCACATGGTGGTATCTTGATTTGTCAACACACATTCAGATCTCAGCATATTAAGATTGATTTAGAAGGAAGCCATGTCAAACTGTATTGATCAAATGTTGGTGTTTGAAGATTTAGTTATTTTTTTCCCCTCAGCCACTTTCTAGGGAACAATGCTTTGGGTAGGTTTTAATAAAAGTAACATCTATCACCATAACTAAGAATAGAAATAAGTTCTTATACTAAATGTATCAGAAGCAGAATTTTATAGCATTTTGCTTTCTTGGGACATAATTGTGTCTAATCTGCAATAACAGAAGGGTGATAGATAAGTGCACAGAGACAGTTAGATGATCAGTAATTGTTTTCTTCTTAAAGAGCAAACTTCTTGTATTCCAAAATGTGAGAGTGCTTTCCTGTTAGGAGGTCAGCATTGATTGTACATAAAGCATGTGATACAGGGTGTCTGGAAATGGTAATTAAAATAGTAGCATTTCAAAAGTGAGCTCTGATGGTATTTCAGGGCCATACCTCTTCGTTAAACGTTACAGAGTAAACAGCAGTCATTTGGCTGGAATGCTCTGAGGCTTTTGCATTAGGACAAGGAGAGGGCTTGAAATTACAATTTGAGTCCTACCTTTCTAATTGTTCTAGTGAAAAGTAGAAAGTTTCAGGTTAATTACATTTAAGAGAGGAACTTGCCTGGTTTGCTCCTTTCCAACTTCCACTAGCAATTCTTTTAGTGATTAAAGCCCTTAATAAAATACTTACTCCTTCCTCTGAAACATGGCTTAGGTGCCCAAAGAGAACCCTCCAGTGCTAGACTTGTCTGGTAGGCAGGGAAAGGGGATCGTGAGGGGCCATGCTGCCTAAATGACAAAAGTATTCCTCAGATGTTATGTGGAGTGTATCAACACACTGAAGATCAGAAGAAAAGTGTACCTTCTGGACTGTTTTCTTAAAGATGAAAGAAAATTTAAGTTTTTTTTCTTACATTTCAGTAAGCCAATTAAAAGCTAAAGTTTAGAGTGGAGAAATACATGAAGTCGTACTCGCAGCACAGCTCCACAGTCTCCATTGCAATGTTGCTGGCTCCCTGTGATTTAGTCCAGATTGGGAAATCCTCCTGACACGGGCCATGCAGAGTCGATACAACTCGCATAGCAGCCACGTCAGTTTGAAGCACGCACAATTGCTTGGCGCAGGTTGAGAAAGGGACACATCTAGGCTGCACCTTTGGCTTGTCTCAACACACCGTTATTGTGGCAGCTTGTGGTGTTAATGCCAATTACAGTAAGGAGGCAATTAAAATGAGGCTGAAAGTCACTATATTCAAGGCAGCTGAACTGTGTTGGAAATAACTCTTGGTTATGATGGTACCCTTATCTTTTAAAGGCAAAAGAGCGATTCCTAGGGATTTGGTGTTGCTCTTCTCTTTCTACATGCAAAAGTTATTCCTGAAGTGCTTTTTGGTGTTGTATGCTGTATGCACAAATGTGTCAACACAACTTTCCATGGAGCTGCTAGGATGCAGCTAGAGGTTTCCACAACAGTTGACATAAAGCTAAATGAATCCAAAGTCCTTCCAGTGTGAGGTGCAGTGTGTGGAATCAGGTTTCTTCTTTAAGCCTTCATCCTCCAAGACATGAACCAGACTGTAACTAACAGGGATTAGAAAGATCTTTCTCCAAAGGGTAGGTTGTTTGCCATGGTTTGCCATCATGGATTTTTTTTTTTAATGCTTCCTTCAGAAGCATTTTGTATTAGCTCTTCTTTAGAGCAGAGAATAAGGTATTTGGTTGGCTCACTGCTGAGCTTGCATGTCTGTTCCATACAAATTGAAGCTGCAGGTCCAGTTATGGTACATTCTTCTGCTTTGCTTCCATCACTGGATGAAATGCTTTAGCGAGTTGTATACAGCACGGTTTGGTTCACAGCAGAAGTACAGACATTGCTTTCTGTCTTAGGCTTCTTAATGGGAGTTTACATGGCCTGCCTGAGGCAGGAAAACACAGAGACCCAGGTGCCACCAAAACCCTGTTGCTTAGCAAAGGCGGGAAATTAATTGGGTGGAACGTGTCCAGATGATTGTTACAGGATTGTATGCCCTGCTGGCTGTTAAGATGTATGCACTTACACTGCAGCAAATATGAGAGCATACAGGTAACTTAGCACTCAATAAATTAAGTCAAATTATCCTGCTCCTACTCTTGGTGCATAGGAGATTAATGCAGCTCGACAAACTGAGCTGTGGCCTGGCCCTGAGGTTGTTGGTCTGCACGGTACCAGCCCAGCTGACCTACCCTTGTGTGCACAGGCATGGGATGTGCTGCAGGGGTGGGATCAAACAGATGCTTAAAATGTCCAGTCTGGTTTTAAAGAATGCCAAATGAGGGAAAGCTTATTGTGTTCTCTAATAAACCCTCCCAGTCTTTAATAACTCACACAATTAGGAAGTTTGCATCTTATTCGAAGGTTGAATTCATGTAACTTCACTTTTCAAGCACTAGATTTTATTTCGTCACCATGGCTGAAAAAGTCTGCTTGCAGAACTTCTATTTGTTAGTAGGTATGGATAGTGATTCAATCATGTTGTAGCCTTCAAATTGCTAGTCTGAGCAATTTTGGGGACCTGAGACTTCTGGGTTTGGACTTTGGACACACTAGTATTTGACATCCACCTTGAAGAAGTGTAGATGCAAAAACTGGAGGCTAGTGTTACAGCAAATGTATCAGCACCACCTATAAACCTCAAATCATGGCCTGTTTTCACTGAATGTTCCCTTTTTGCATGTTCAGGGTTGCAGTATTTTTTGTCACCTAATTGCATAAAGAGCTCGTGTGGTGGACATTAGCTGCAGGAAAAGAGGAATTGTCTCTCTTATGTCTGTGCATACTGTACAATGTAGGCAAATTGGGTTTTGTGTCTCATTTTGAGAGCTTGAAATGAAATGGATCAGCCAGCCACAAAAGCTGTTGGTGTAAATCAGCAGGACTTCAGCAGAATTACGTCAATTTACGCCATGTCAGAAAGTAGCACGGGGTGATGCAGTAATTCTTGTTACTGGAGTTGCACACTGCTAGAAGCAACACAAATGATTTTAAAGAGGTCTTCTGTTTTGTTACTGGTAGACTACGTTAAATAAAAGTATGTGTTAGCTTTGGCTTATTATGCGTTTGTATAGAAGGTAAAAAAATTGTCCTCACGAGATGAATCAGTGCATTCATTGGGAGACCTGAAGGGAAGTGACAAGCCTGTAAGTAGGTGAAAATTGAGAGTTCAAGTGTTTTCTAGGAAAGTGTAGGCTTACATGATTTAACTGGTGGTGGTGTTGATTTCAGGGCACGGCACTTTTGCTGCCTAAATCACACATGCTGTCAAAAAGGCGCAAAGTGTTTTTTGGCTTTTGGTAGCATATAGGCGGAAATAATATCCGGCTGTTGATGTTGAATCACTGGATATCCGCTCTGCAAATTTCACGTCGGTCATTTTGAAGCACAAATGGGGTTGTATCTAGTTCCTAGCCTGCTACAGACAACCTTGTTCTGTTTTTGCAGAAAAGATTACAAAGAAACTAAATTTTCACCACAAATGAAAATTATAACTGCCCTTGGAAATAAAGTTATTGATGCTCCTCGTATTTATGTATCGGCTGCTGGTAGTCCCTGCCTTGCCTAGCAGGACTTTGACATCAGACTGTCTTAAATCCATAATAAATGATCGGATTAGCATTAAGATCAGCATTAAATAATCAGATAAGAGTAACAGGCTCTGTAGGGCTCATCCCCCATCAATAGAGCTCTCTTTGTCCAGCGGTGCCATTTGCATTATTTGGAATGACCTTGGCTGTGAGATGTTTTCAAATGCTGGGGGTTTCCTGCAGAAAAGCTAAATAAGCCCAGTTAATATTACTTAGCCATGAAGGGGGACATGGGGAACATGCTGTACTTGAGGTATTTTGACCTGATTGCTTACAAACTGTGTGTTTGGTGACTGGACTAGGAGATGCTGTCATCCCTGAATAGGGAATGTGATGCCTTTAGTGCAGTTATATCCCTTTTCTGTAATAGTAGCTGTGTGAGGAAGGAGCTTTCATCACCTCCACGTTTGCATCAAGAGGGCAAAACCCTGTTCTGTAAGACTCAGTGACTGTGAGCAAGCTTCTCAAAACCTGTCTTGCTGCAGTCAGGGTTTTATTTATTACTAGAGGAACTCTAACATCTCAACTACAACTGCTGTGTTTCATTATTAAACAGCAGAGTTTTCAGCTTGAGTTTGAAACCCGGTGTTTTTAAGTCTGCAACCTCTCATCTGAAGGACGCAGTGAGAAGGGCTTCCTGCTTTCTGAATTAGTATTTAATGCGTGGGAAGTGTACATCCCAATTGAAGTTTGTCTTCAGAAGCTTTTAATTAGGACAGTGTGATTTGATTTTTCAGGAGGTACCTTTGGGTTTCCTGAAATAACAAGACAACCACAAGGGAGATGCAGAGCGGGTATCACAGGTTACTGTCATCTTTGCAACTGTCAGAAGTGTTTTGCTGGTAAGTGAACCCATGCATTTGAATAAATAAATATTTTTTACTTAATTTATGGTTTTCAAGCTGAAAAAAGCTGCCAAGTTTGAGGTGTAATGATTGCCTTTTTTTTATTTCTTCCCTTGTTTGCAATGCCATGAAAATTTTCAGAAAAAACAGCCATGTTCTAAGCAACTTCCCTGCAGGATGTGGAGCCACTTAGGTATTATTTGCCATACAACTTTATACAAGAAAGCAGGAGCAAGGAGGCAAGAGAGCAAAGTGTAAAGTGGCCTCTTGGGGGTAATGGTATGGTATGTGTTGCAGAGAAAAGCAGGCAAGTGTTTGAAATCACTGCAGTCAGTCTAGGATGTGTGAATAAAGACAAGAATTGCCCTGTATCTAGTCTTCTGCCACAACTGAAAGGCAATTCACGTTAGATCACAGATAGCGTTTTATTTGGTAACTAAGCTTTAGTGATCCTGAATTCTGGATGCAGAGGCGAGACCTTAGAGTTGATGGTTAAATTTCAGAGGGAGCTCCTGAACAGTGCTGTGGAGAAGGATGAGCTCTCAACTGAAAAGGTTGGTGCTTGGTTCTGTGAAGCAATGACTGTGGCTGAAACAAGTTTCTGCCAGAGACTTCTGGACAGACCTACACAGACAACACCTGTCTTTAAATCTCCTTTTCAGTAAGAAAAGCAGCATTTTTGTGGATTGTGGAAGGATTCATCTTCCGATTTTCCTGATCAACATTTGGAGGCACCTTGAAACCCTCATATCCCAGCAGATGTGCACTGACAAGAGAGATTTCTGGAGACTCAGGTCTTGAATCAGCAGTGTATCGTGGGGTGGATGCAGCGCTTCAAAACCTAGAGCTGTTGAGTGATTCTGAGCTTGTGCTGTGTGACCACAGCATGGTTAGTGAGGTCCAATAGATGGTGCTGGGCTCTGGCATCCTTGGAAAAGTGGCAGATGTGAGCCTTTGCCCTTGTGAATTCGTTGTTATTCCCTGGTGCCAAGATCCTCTGTGTCAGAAGAGGGGAATTATTAGTGCGAGATGTAGTAGGTAGAAACACAGAGACTTTTTGTTTCTGTCTGAAGTCACCTTGTTGAGCGTTTGGGATGGTACATTGGCAGCTGAGCAAACGGCTGTTTATTCTACGTGACTCTTGGAGCAGTTTGGAATAGTTTCCAAAGACAAATCAGTGGCTTTTCCCCCAAAAAGCTAGTCAGAACTTTTTATCGTATCTACCTGTCATTGCTCTTGCTTTTATGGGTCAGTTCTGAAGAGCCAATGCAATTAGAGCATCGTATGTAGTCTCCAGGTGAGCTTTATGGCTCTGCCAATGGAATGCAGTTTTTGCTTATAAAGTTTTAAATTATTATCTGTATGCTTGTGAAGACGTTGTTTATTTAGCAAAGCCACTTGCCTGGTCTTGAAACTGGCGGAAGAGAGTCCTCCTTCCTTCTCTTGCTTTCCCTATACCCTCCAAAATGACATAAATTGCATTCTTTTTCCTCACTCTCCCAAAAACATAGACTTTGCTTCAATGAGAACTATAGACTTGCAAGGTAACCTCTTTTCCTCATCTTTCCTTTGGCAAAACAATTTCATGTAATTACAGCCTGTGGGATTTGTTGATCCTTGCAGGATGAAGTGTGTGCAGTTCCTTCTGCGTCTCCTCCTCTAGAAATCCCCTTGCACATCGTCTTTGTGTGGAGCGTGTCTGCTGTAGCAGATACCTTCTCCCTGTTGGTGTTGGTAGCTCTCATCAGCAGTCTGTTACCATTGAAAGCTCCAAAATGATGAAAGAGGAGGATGAGGAGTAAAACACTGCTTTGGTATGTCTTGTAGGGGTGAAGTCATACACGTTGGGTGTGTTGTGGGGAACATGTTCTGGAAGGTATAATGTGTCACTGCTGCTGGTTTAGTAGAGCCGCAGGGAGCCTGATGCAGAAATGAGGACTTTCCTTCTCAGTGTCAGCCCTTTCCGATACTAGGCTCCCCAAGATCTGTGTTTTCCAAAGTCTTCAACTTCCGTTGCCTTTAAAGGAGTATTCCCCAGCTTTGAGAGAGGAAGGGGATGACTGATTGTAAGACAAAAGTGCCTAAATTTTGGCCCTTACCCAAAGCTTTGTCTTTTTGGTTTTGAAGTCCCTTGTTTATGGAAATAGTTTTTCCCTGTAGTTTCCTTTTTACCCCGGAAGATAAAACTGTGGATTAAGTAACGGTACCCATGGGAGCTCTCGTGATGGTTATCGGCTTCCTTTGAAATACTGAATTGTTCTGTTTCGCAAACTGTAACTGGCAAATAGGGATGTGGGGATATAAATTTTTGCAGTAGTGTCTATTCAACCCCTGTTTGAGAGAGACTTTTGGTTGTTTTTTTTAATTCCTCACTCTTGGGTCTTACAAGAAATGGTAAAATCTTTTCAATTTGAAGGGGACCATGAGCAAATAGTGAAAATGTGAAGTGACTGTTCTGCTGTAGCTCCTCCTGTGCAGTCTTCACAGCAGCTTTATTACACAGATCAGATCTGCTATTTCTTTTCAGCGGTGAACATCCATCTGGGACCAGGAGTAACATGTAAGCTTCATATGCATAACTTTAAGTCAGAATGCTAATTTTAAATTTAAAATCACTTTTAGCGTTTAATTTTTAAATGTCTTTATTAGCTCAGTAAATGGAACCTGCAGTAGCAAAACAGGTTGTTGCTGCTGCAATATTGTAAAAGAACTTGTTTTTTCTAACTTAGTTAAAAGAAATTTGTACTGTGCCAGAAATAGTGTGGCCAGCAGGAGTAGGGAAGTGATCATCCCTTTACTCAGCACTGGTGAGGCTGCACCTTGAACCCTGCATGCAGTTCTGGGCCCCTCACTCCAAGAGGGACATTGAGGGGCTGGAGCGTGGCCGGAGAAGGACAATGGAGCTGGGCAGGTATCTGGAGCACAAGAATGAGGGGGAGCAGCTGAGAGAACTGGGACTGTTTAGTCTGGAGAAGAGGAGACTGAGGGGAGACCTTATCCCCTCTACAGCTCCCTGAAAGGAGGTCGTAATGAGGTGGTGGTCTCTTCTCCCAAGTAACGAGCATTAGGACAAGAGGAAACAGCCTCAAGTTGTGCCAGGAAAAGTTTAGATTGGATATTAGGAAAAATTTCTTCCCTGAAAGGGTTGTCAAGCATTGGAATGGGCTGCCTGGGGAAGTGGTGGGGGTCACCATCTCTAGAGGTATTTAAAAGGTGTGGAGATGGGGCACTTAAGGACGTGGTTTAGTGGTGGACTTGGCAGTGCTACATTAATGGTTGGACTCAATCTTTATAGGCTTTTTCCAGTGGTTCTGTGACTTTATGTGAAATTAACCTGCAAGAAAAAATAAATTACATGCATGATTCAGTAATTCAGAGTGACTATGAACTTGTCTACTAGCACAGGTTTCATCTTGGGCCAGGGAAGGAAATTGCAGCTAATTTGTGACAGAAATATGAATGTCAAGGAGAAGGAATGAATAAAATGGACAGGAAGGAATTCTTCATTCCAGGAATGTGTATTGCTCTTTTCAAAGAAATCTTTTGTTCAGTTGTGTTCTGCTGCTTCAACCTTTTCAAAATCCCTGTGTGAGCATCTGGGCTTCAGCTCCTGGAAGAGATTAACAACTCTTCTGCATAAAAAATGCATCTGACTGATGGGGGTTTCTCATGGTAACGGTTCCTTCTACCAAACAGACTCTTGACATGTTTTTCTCCCATGGGATAAATCGTTCATAAAGGTTAAATATGACCGTTCGGACTATTGTTTCTGTCTCAATTCAAAAGGTGCCTTAAGGCTGAAAAGTCTTTCATTGTTCTGGTCCATTTGCTTTTGTCTCAGTTACAGTCTTTCTGTTGTGCAGCTATAAATTAGCACATTGCATTGTGTTTGCAGATGAAATTTTAATGAAAATTCTTACGTCAGTGTGATTGTCCAACAGGAAAAAAAATGGATTGCTCTGAGATAGCTCAAGGGAGAGAATAACACCTTATGGAACCGGGGATCACAAGTTACTTTAGAGTATATTAAGTCAGGTACTTACAAAATCAGTTAGGAGAAAAAAAATAATTATGTTTCATGGAAGTCTTTATTTTGAGTTATAGATCACCTGCTCTAAGCTTCCATGGTCTAAATGTGTGTATGTTCGCCTAAAATTATGGGTAAAGGGGAGAATAAAAGAAGAAAATCAGTTTTACTCAACCCTGGGTAAGAGAATGCTTGTATGATGCCCCAAACTGCCTTTCGACAGCTTTGTATTAATGGAGATTTGAAGAAGAGAGAAACCAATGACTTAAGCTTGGAAAAAACTCACTTGCTCTGAAAGAAAACTCAGTAGATGCTATCGGCTGTATTCCACTTATAATCTCTCCAGATGTTTGTGGAAATGTAAGTGGATTTAAGTATCCTTAAGGAACGTGTGGTTGATGAAATCAGCTGGGTTCAGGGATGGGCATGCGTCTTTCTTTGGCCTGCTCTGAAACTTAATTAATACAGAGCTTTCTTGCCACCTGCTTTTGCTGTCATTAAAACTTCTGAAGTTGTTGGGAAGGAACTGGCAAGTTTTGTTTGAACTTCATTCCTTCAAACAGTTTTGAATTTACTGCCTTTCATCAGTGCAGTGGAACGTACAGGTTGGTCAACAAGGTTTCTGAACTTGTCAGAAACAAATGTGAATTAAGTCTTTTTTTTTTTCTTTTTCCCTTGAATCTTACAGTTTTGTTTTTGCTGATGGGGGCTCTGTCACAGCACTTGCTGTGTAGTAAATGATTACTAAATGTTAGGTGGTAGTGGTGATTATTTCAAAGATAGGGTGATCTAGAAGAGACAGCTTGCACAGGAGCAGCAGTCAGTCATATTAACAAAACTGGCAATAAATGCCACAAAACATCATCATCATTTTATACCCCTTTTGGTCATGCTGTTGAGCTAGATGAACTATGTCCTTGTTTGTGTTTCAGAGAAGAAATCTGAAATATAGTCACTTCAGGGGAAAATGCAAGTGCCTTGATTTATTGATGTTATTTTATCAATTTTGCACAGGTTTTGCGGGGAGGAAGGAAGGAAGAAAGATTAGCAATTTCAGACGAAGACAGGCAGAAATGTTCACAAATGCCTGTCACACCCCAAAAGCAGTAATCAAATTACTGCCGTGAAGCAAAATGATATAATTGATTATGAAACTTGAAATCAGTGCCTAGAGCATTAAGGAAGCTGACAGTGCAAGCCAGTGTATTTAAAAAGAAAAGTGGGTGCAAATCTATTAAATATGTTTTTAAGGAGAAGGAATCTTCTGCAGAAGAATACGGTATCAGTAATTTATGAGCACGAACAAAATGCTACATCAGTGATTTATAGTGTCAGGTGGGGCTATTAACGTGATTAGAGTTCAGAGTTTAATTCACTTCCCACTTTAAAAGAGGAGAATTATCTCCTGTAAAGACTCACCTGAGTTGTTTCAAATGGTGTGCGAGGACCCTTCTGGGTTAAGCTGGAGGAACCATGTTGAAGCAGTCGGAGGTGATGAGCATTGCATGTTCCTGTTTCTTAGACATATGGTAACTGTGATCCAGTCCTTTTTCTTTTTTCCTTTTTAAAGGAACGAACTGTCTAACAGAAGTACTAAGTATCTAGGTGACTTCTGTTTCCAATACTGCCAATCTGTCACTAGGTTTCCTTTTACATGCACCCCTATAGCAAAACCAGGATTTGTGTGGGACAAGAACACTACAGGTGAGAGAAATAGTACTACTGTCTTTGGAGTAGGGGGGTTTCTAGTGTCATTTGTATGTTAGAGAGCACCCCTCTTTTATTTCGGCTGTTCAGATACTACTTTTATGTTGAATGTCACTAGTTAAGGTTCCAGTTGCTGACAAAACCAATTCCAGAGTCAGTAAGTGTTTGCTTTAGGCCTTTTCCCTAAATCTCTGAGTTCACATGCTTCTGCAGTCTCTCACAGTAATTGATATTACCACAATATTTTATCAACATCTATCAATATGAGAAACCAAACTCAGCAAAACCCAGATAGGAACAATTCATAACGTTCGTGGAAGACAGGTTAAGGTTATGGTCGGCAGCTGAGAAGGTGATTCAGGCGTGAGTCCCGATGGTGCTGCTGCAGCCCCTGATGAGAACAGGAGGGTGTGGTTGCTGGTTGCAGTCCCCGGAGCGGCACTGACTTGCAGTCCCCGTAGGTCACATCTCACCCGGAGGAGCAAGCAGGAGCAGGACTGGTTCTGGCTGGGCTGGATGCAGTGCATGTCTTTGGGGTGGGAGGGGAGGCAGAATATGGGCTGGTGGCAGGAGGTGCAGGGGTTTCTGACTGAAAAACCTCGCTGGGAGCTGCTGCCTGATGGCAGAGCCTGCTCTGGCCGCTGCTCAGGAAGGTCCCTGCAGGGCTGCAGTGACACAGCACTGTCGCCCATCTCCTGGTGCATGACCTGACACAGCTGATGTGCCTCATGACCTATGCCAGAAAACAAGATACATGAGAGTGAGGATGAAAATTTTATCAGTGAAAGGTATTTAAGTATTTTCTTCCTAACTTATGAGAACCGTTCAGTTGGCAAAGATTGAAAGTCATTTGACTTCCTTAGTCAGAAGAACTAATAAAAAAAAGAAAAAGGTGCTCCATTCTCAGTATTGAATGACTTAATTTCTTCCAAAGATGCTAAAACCAGAACTGCCTTCTGGAAGTCTTGTGACTCTATTGATATCCTCAGTCCTTACGTGAGTGATATTTGTGTAGTTTGTCCCAGCTATTAAAGTAGTGCTTGCGTAAAGACCCCAGGAGTTAGGCATGGCATCGTTACTCTCATTTTATGGATCAGAAATGAAGCCCAGAGAAAATTCTAGTTCTCAGGGTTGTGGAAGCCAGAAGCTCCAGGGGAAGGGAACTAATCTCCCCAGAAGCAAGACCAGTGTAGGTAAAAAATGAGTCTTATTGCTTCCCTCATTAGAAAATCTGTTTGCAGTCCCAAGCCCCAGTGACTTCAGGCATTTGCCACCCAATTCTCTAAATCTGGTCTTTGAACACAGTTTCTCTTCCCTGTTTGCCCTGCAGAGCTGCTGCTTGCTATCTTGGGCATCCTCCTCTTTCTCAGTTTTCAATTAATCTCTCCCCACTCATCTCAGTCTGTTCCTCTCTGCCTGGCACGGAGCTCTCCCAACAACTCTCATCAGTGGGAGGGAAGTGTGATTTAATGGGAAGGAAAGAAGAGCGGAGCACTTGTAGCTGTGAGTGATATTTGAGCCGTAGGTTTATTGGCGTATACACCTCACCTTGCTCACAGTCTGCTCTGGTATCTCAGGAGATCTTTTCCATCATTTGCAGCTTGCTTCACACTTTTCTGGACTGACTTCTTGGCTTCATCTTCCACTGCTGTGGGTAAAACGCTAGGCAGATGCAGTGCTCTTGCTCTGACCTTCAGCATTGCTCCCACGGCTCATATGAAATGCCACACAAACCTTGATGCAATTTTCCATGGCTGCTGTAGGCACTGTAGGCAAAGTGTCTTATTAATGGAGGAACCACAGGGGATTTAGATTGCGCTGTTGCTTCTGATTGTCACACTGGCTTAAAGATAAGTTCTGCTTGGGGTAGTCTGGTCCTATCTCCTCATGCATTTCACTTGGGTATAAAATAATCTGCACCTAGATGGTTTTCTATTATCAAAGCATTTTAGGTGAGTTTTGAATTTAAGGCTCTCTGCATAACACTGGTCTCCTAAGGGAGAGATTTGTGAGGCAGTAACCTTAGTGGGAGCTGGAGGGGAAAATTGAGGCTGTAGAGGGGAGGGAGTTTCAGGAGATGTGGCGAACTGGGGCAGGAACTGGGTGTTCTTGCTGGGAGTCTGGGAGAGAAGGTATTTCAAGAGCAAGGTTTGGATGGAAATCAAATTATTGGTCTGGGTCTCTGGTAAGAACTGTGTGTACTGGGTGGGTTGGACATCTGCTGGCAAATGGAGAGGTGAAACTTTGTATTGTAGCAAGCAAATAGTTGGGCTCTGTATGAAGGGAGAAAAAAAAGAGGAAACTGAAATGATTCTTCTGGTCTAAATGCTTGATTTCAGCACAGCCGGAGTGATTGCAACTTTCAAAGAGCATTTTCCCCAAGACGAAGTTTCAGCTGGCATAAAAGCTAGCATTTGACATCTTTTTCATGTAATGACTGTATTAACAAAAGAATGCCTCGCTGTTGGCTGCCTTTGTAAAACTACTCCAGTGCACTTCTTCATTCTCTTAACTTGTGTGTGCGACTTAAAGTCAGCTCAGAAGTCCCACTGGAATGCAAGCAGGTCAGCTTGCGTGCACACATGGTTAGTGTATTAGAAAGTACTCCACATGGCTTGATGAAGGCTCTTTGCCGTTGTTCATTTCTGTTGTAGCAGGCGGTTTTAATGCACTGATGTTTGCTGCACTGCAGCGTTTAACGTTCCTATCCCGTAAGCAGTGAGAGAAGTATCACACAGCTCCAACTGCTCAGGCACCCAACCTGGGATGCTGCAGTACAATTCTATAAAGCTTACACTTATTAGGAGTTTGTAATTAATGATAAATTTTAATTGTGGTGGCAAACACTGACTTCAGCTACTTGCTGAAGGGTAAATATTCTTTCAGCACTGAAAGTCAACCTCGCTGGCTAGAAGGTACTGGCCAGAGTTTGTGTGTTGAATTGTCCCAACGTTTCTGGTTTGCCTGACGTGGGGTTGGCTTTCCTCTTTCATTTAAGTTGTATTATCATTCTAATTTTTTTCTCAAGTGCCAAAACACACTTATCTGTGCTCTCCCTTTTCGCTGTGGGATGCACCCACGGTTAGTTAAACCTCGCACCTTTATGGGAAATTTGTATCGCCTCTTAAAAAGTACAGTTCACAGCTTTTCTCCAATGCTCAGAGCATCTGATGGGAAGGCTGGTTTAAAAAAAATACCTAGGAAGTGTTTTATGTGCTGTGGAATTTAAGTAGCTGTCATGATTTCTTCTGTCTCTCAAAAGAAGCATGGCAAGGGATAGGGCAGGACTGTATAGAGAAAGAGCTAATCTGTGTTTTAAGCCATCCCACCAACACAGCCTGGTGGAGTGTGTATGTGGGAGGAGATTTCTAAATAGGAAGCTGTCATGTCAGGAACCCTAGGAGCCATGAGGATCATGTAAATGTTTTCTCTTTAAAGCAAAAATAGTCTCCTTTCTCTACTGAGAAAACACAGTTTACTTCTGAAAGAGCACAGTTTGTAAACTGTGATGACTGGAGATTAAGCAAAGGGATGGGACTGTTGTTCTGTAGACTAAGAAAACATCAAAATAACATTTCTGTACTGCTTTGATTTATTTTATAATCATTTTATCTTCATCTTGTTGCCATCATTCAGATACAGCAAAAGGGAAGCACAGAAATTTTCAACAGAGTATAATTAAGGAGATTTAACATTTGTTTCATTACTCCGAACATAGTCTGGATAGGTGAGAAAAAGAAATGTGAGATAAGTGCTAGACATTGACTTCATTATAATTTGCATTTTATTAATAAATATTCTTGGAAATAACTTTTTCCTTAGCACCTTATTGTACACTGCTCTTGAGGCTACAGAGGCCATATTTTGTACTGCTACAAATCGGTGTGGCTAAATTAAAAGCGTGATGATTTTCTACCAGCCTTGGAAGCTGCTCCAGTTGGACAAGGCAAAGTTATCTCGCTTTGTCAGACTGAATTGCAGAACTGGGCTTTGCTCTTCTCTGCATAGCACTGTGACAGACAGGCCTTTAATGTAGTGGAGAAAGACGTTTGAATAACCAACAGCTCAAAATTAAGGCTAGACAAAATTAAAACTTAGACTTCACTGAGTAGCAGAAGATGATGTTCCATAAGACAAAACTACCAGGTTGATGGTACATTTCTTTTTGATGGTACATTTCTTTTTGACATTTTCAGATCATGACAGAATGCTTTTCTGAAAGATTTTTAGTTGGACTGAAGCTATGGGTTCAATACAGAGGTAACCTGTATTGGGATGAAAACAGGTTGGGAAACTGGCTTGCGTGACATGATCAGATTAAGTAGCTAATGGTTTGTTCTGGTCTTAAAAGTCTGATAGCCAGTGCTAGTTACCTTGCTGATGATGGTGTAATATTCCAATCCCTTTGAAATGTCTTTGAGATTGTTTGCGTGGTCCTTTAAAAATATAATTCCACATTATAAGAAAAATGTTGGTTTTGTGAAAATGGTGCTGTATTTGTGTTAAAGCTATTATAAGCTTTACTCATTAAAGCCTTTTTTTAATGATGGATGGAAAATGCAAAAGCAAAGCATCTGCTGCCTGCAGAATGGGAATGTTTTTGAGTGATTGCTCAGCAGATTTCAACAGATGAGTTTTTGTAAAGTCATCACAACCCAGTACATGGGGAAAGTGTGACTCAAACTATCTATGTTAAAAAAAAGCAAAAGAGAGCTGGGTTAATACGAATGCGATGGTGAGTTGTGTCCTAGTGTCCTGTTCCACCTCTGGATGAAGGCTCTTGAACTCCTGGGAAAGTCTGGTTGACGTCTGCCTCCCCTGACGTGGATGAGTGAATGTTCTGTGCTGTAGCTGATGGTTGGTTGAGATGGCCAGGAGTGCCTATGAGAAATGCTTCTGCAGGAGACTGGATGCACTGCAGGGTGTGTGCTCCACATATGGCTTGCTTGAAGACATCATTTTGGATAATTGCTCTTGGTTTGTTTCTCAAGAATTCTAAATCTTTCTCCAGAGAAACTCAGTAACAAAGTGTCCCTGATCAGCTGCTGAGCAGCAGGCTCCAGGAGGGCTAGTGGAAACTTAAGGGGGCAAAATTGTGTTTATTGAAGATCAGTGCTGAAGACTGCTGTCTCTTTTGCCCACTTCAGTAGGAAACCAAATTTTGTTTCCTGACTGTGAAGTCAATAGCTTAGTTTTTTTGTACTTTAGTGCTTTTCAGCTATTCTGAGTTGATCATTGTCATATAGTGTAGAAAAAAATATATAAAATCTTCAGGTGATTTCAGAAACACAGAGATTATTCTTCACATGGAACCTGGTTGTGGAAGTCTCTCTGCAGGATAATCTGATTGCTGAAAGTTTCTGTGGGTTCAAGATGTGGATGTGGGAAAATGCATTGATGGTTCTCACATGCAAAGGCAACCGCTGCTGGCTCAGGAAGCCCTTGGGCCACAAATTGGGATTATTCTGGGAAAGCATCATGGTATTTGTCCTGTTATATTTATCCCAGGTCACTGTATTTGTGACTGACCAGAATGTTTGGTTCAATGACCCCTTGGGGCTCATCACATCCAGCTGTTCTTAACATGGGTTTGTACATATTGTACTTTCTTGTATGTCCTGTACAGTTTCCATCTTTCAACAAGAGGTAAATGTTAGGGTGATTATGTCGATGATTAATACATTCCCTTAAATGTTATTATGAGATATGTTGTCTAATACAATGCAAGTTGGCCCTCAATTTTCCAACTGAATTCTTTAATACTGAAGAAATCCAAACCTCTCTTGCTGAGAAGTTGTAATAGGTTTTATGGGAAAAACTACTGGAAGAATTAGATCAAGTATTGCATTTTGTATTTACGCTCAAGCTTCTGTTTGATTGCAGGAAGACATTTTGTACCAGAGCTCTGAAGGATTCTTCAACCTACTGATACGAGCTCTGGGAACTGGGCTGTAAACTCCTTGAAACATGAGCAGATGTTTTAGTATATAGCTGCAAAGCTTTGAAAGACTGTTTTCCCCTCATGCCTTTCTGTGTGAGGAGACTTTTTAAGAGCTGCTGGATAAATTTTATTATCTTCTCTACAAAAGCAGTATCCACATGGAAAAGGCAGGCTTTGAACAGTCATGGGCTCAGAAGTGAAACAATAACAACATAATGCAGGGCCAATTGAACAAAAATGGAATAGAAATGGGAGAGATGCTTGTCAGCCTGTTTAGGACCCACAGGGGTGAGATGCTTCAATAGCTTCTTCATGAAGATAAGTAAACACAAGGGAGCGATACCGGCTTCAGCTCTGCTACATTAGATAGAAGAATTCTTAATGTGAGGGAAGAATATAGATGAATAACAGTCCAGATGTTAGTCATGTTGGGTTATGTGCATTTAGAAATGCATCTGACAGTGATGAGAGTTGAGAACCCACAGAGTTCTGAATGGGGAAAAAATGTCAGGAAAAGGGAGTAAATTTAACTTATCCTCTATCCTTTTATCCCCTTCGTACATGCTAAATGGGGGGGTGTATTGGTAGTGGAGGCTCTGCTGTGCCGGTGCTGTACGAATACCCAGGAAATTACAATCCCTGCTGTAGGAATTTATCAGATTGAAAAAGCGAAGACAAAGGAAATGCCTAGAAATAAGGGACTGAGATGTAAGAAATGAGATCAAGCTCAGCTGAAGTACCACCTCTTCAGCCTGGAAGACTGAGGTGATTTTCAGTGCCTATCGCCTTCTGTTACTGGGACAAGCAAAACACCAACATTGCACTGAGATATTATCACAAGTTCATTAACAATTCTGCTTTGTTTTACAGTTTCTGGAGGAAAAAAGCCCAACAAACCTTAAAATTCAGGTGATCCTTTTATTAAAAACGTGATGGATAGCATTTTTAATTTTTCTTTAACTGATCTTCAGAGTATACAAAAGACTTCAAGTGCCTATTTTTTCCCTATTGCATTTATTTATTTATTTATACCTCCCTTCTGATTCAAAGCCTTCCTGAACATCGCTTAAGCAGAAGAAAGCAGTGTAATGTCCGTGCAAGCTTTTCTGTTTCAGTTAGCCATCGCCAGCTTCTTTGCCACATGTCACCAGTGCCTGACAGTGTACTGAGGGACCATCAGATACGGTGATGTGTCTTTAGTGAGAACTGCTCCCGTTTTTCTGCAACCAGAAGTGGTAAGACAGACCATTTTAGAAGGGCTCCATACGAGAGTCGCCTTGATATTTATTTTTTTTTTCCCCTCAAAAGGGAATTCATCCTTCAATCACACGACTGCCATAAACTCACCCATTTTTAAACTATCAAAGGCAGGATGGAGTTTATTTGTAAGGTCAAGAGCTACTTTATAAGTAATAGCACTTCCCGTGGGGAAAAACAGTAACACAATTTGTGAAAGTAATTTTACTTGATGGTCAAATAAACTCAATAGCGCATCAAGAATAGGGTACCTGGCTGTGATGTGACACATGCGGCCGCATTTAGGTAGAGGCTTTGTTTTTCTTATGGGTGTATTGATGGATTTTCATGTGGATGTTTGACTTTTGAAATCACAGCTTTAGTATTCTGAAAGATAAAGGAATGAAATTGTAGGGGTAAAAGAACAAACCCAAACCAGCTCCAAAAATATAGGAAGCTATAGGTAGCAGAAGTGTCTGCATGGGGAAGATTATAACCCTTCAAATTACCAGAGCCTCTTTAGCAGCTATTTCATATTGTGGGTTTATCTGGCAGAAGGAAGATGACAGGGTTGCCAGCCTGCCTAATGATCTTCATCTAACATTTACCTTATTGAGAGGGGAATAATTCTGTTAAATTAACATCCTAGCATATTTGCTGTCCAGCTAGTTGATGAATTAAATAGCCTGAAGAAAATGTTTTATGACTCGTTTATCCATAAAAATTTTTCACACAAAAGGGAATGGCTTTTTAGTAGTTGTGTGCTGCAACGCCCTACACCCCTTGTCTGTAAAAAATATCTGTATACATATTTTTATTAAAAAAATAATAACTTTAATAAAGGCTGTGTGTCTTTGGGAAGTAGGAGAGCACACGGGCAGATACCGCTCTTGGAGCGACACGACTCGTGCAAGCACCGGTGCTTTGCCGCATGGCGTGTGCCTCCTGCTCGGAGGAAGCACAGTGTTAATGACAGAGTACGAGGCTGTGACATGGGGGTCACTCCATCAATCAAATGTGGCACCTCGTGCCAGCCCAGCCAGCTGTCCTCTTCCATCAGTGTCCAAAAGTGCCTCACCAAAGGCTGCAGGTGCTAGCTGCCATCCTCAAATAACCACTGGGCCTGCCCCAGGATAAGTGTATTTAGGAAACCTGCTTAGATTGAATTTTCTGTCTTGACAGTCCCTTTTGAGTTTCAGTTTAGAGAAGGAGAATAAACAAATTATGGACTAATAAAGAAAGCAGCGCATCTATAACAAGGAAGCCAAGCCTAGGGCTTTGCACTTATCTGTTGTAGACCCGTTGTGAGGCATCACCATAAGTGCTTGTGACAGCAGGAGATGTTGCTGAGGATGCAGTTGACTCATTGTGCTCGTTTTTACCAAAACTTGTAATGTCACAGTGATGTCTGTGGTTCATGGGTCCAATGCCTTGCAATTTTATGTCACTTCTATTACTGTGTTGGGTGTACCAAAGAGGTCAAGATGGCGACTCAATATTATGAAAAAATATGAATGTTCCATAAGCAAATTTGGTTTCTTTTGGTCCTTTGCAGCATTAAAGAGAAATGCACACTGTGCAGATGTGGAGAGCATGTCTGCGAGTCCTAGCTGAGGTTCTGGTGCTGCTGCACACCCTGGAAGCCTCCATGTCTACCATAAAGGTGTGAACCAGTGGTTTTCAGATCTATGGACAGGGACACTTCTGCATCCTTAAGTCTTAAGGACTTCAAAGCTTGAGTGTGTTAGACTGAGGAGCTTGAATGTACAAAAGGCTTGGGCAGGAGGAAGAGGTGGGCAGTCAGGCTTTTACAGAGGAAACATGTTTTTCAAGGCAAAACCAGTTTCTGCTGTTGTAGCCCCTAGACTGATACGCTGTAGGTGATATAAACTGTTTTCACAGAGGGTGTACTGCTGTTCTGGGTTGCCGTGGTTCTGAGTGCAGCAGGTTGCTCTTGTACATCTGTATTGAGTTTTTCTCTGCCATTATCATCGCTAGATCCTTGTCCTCACTTGATGCTCTCCAGGCTGCTCATTCTTATTCTCCAGCATGTATGACTTTTCTATTATTTGCTTGCTGAATGCAATCGCTTGCAATTTTCCAGGTTGAAAAAAAAAATGAAGCTCCTTTGAAAAAAATGTAATGGAACATCCCCAAGTTGAAACAGACTCTGAGCATTGCTGATGGCTTAGGGCCTTTTAATTTACTAAACGTCAGTGGTTTGATGGCAATTCAACATGACTGGTGATTGCCTGCATCGTGTTACTGCTGTGGCTGAAAAGGCTGTTTACCTTTGGAAGACACAAGGCTCAGCTGAGCAACACTCAGCAGTCTCCTGTGACCTGCTAATAATTTTTTTACCAAAAGACTCCCCAATTGCTGAGGAGCATAAGCCCCTGAAAAAAACCAATGCTTCTCTTTGCGCATATGCTTGCTTATATATCTGTTACAAATAGGTCAAGCCAGAAAAATGGTGGTTGGGGCGAAATTTGCAAAAGAATACTTTGTCAGGAGTTTTCTTTGCTGCAAAGTGATTCTTAATTTGACCAGTGGAAGACGATTGTTTTTCAAGAGATTTCTCTCACATTTATTATCCCAGCTCGACCCAGCAGTGAAATCTTTCTCCGCATGACTGATGTTTGTTGTGGGACTACTTAGAAGTGTGAATGTCCCTGTATGAGTTGGAGAGCAATGGTGCAAAAAGAAAAAAATGCGATATGGTTCTCATTAATTTGCTGAAATGATCAGAATATTTTCTGAAGAGAGACCATGCTGTGTGTAG
>NW_010201182.1:66854-76690 GCF_000695765.1 Mesitornis unicolor
GGGCTCTTCCTTTCATGCTAACTACTCGGTGCAAGTGGATGCAAATTCATATGCTAAAGAACAGTTGTGTTTCTAAAAATGAATTTTGGGAGCTAAGGTCCTTAGATATCATCAGAATTGATGGTCTTTTATCCGTAGACTGCGTCGCGGGCAGTGGCAGCGTTAGCTTCCTCCCACTGCCATGTGAGTGATCATGGAGGGAATAATTTTTTTGTGTGTTTTAAAAAGACAGCTAGGACGTTGCACGCTCTTTGAAGAATGAAGTTACTTTTAAAAAAAGCCTCATTTTTAGAGATGCATATCTACAAGTAGCACAGCTGAAACTGAGAAGCGCATACATTAAGTTTTGGGAGCTGCTGGAGCAGCAGCCCCTCAATGGCAGGCTTTGTAGCTTGTCATGAATGGCTGTATGTCTGATGTGCCGCCTTCCTTTTAACATTTGGCTTTTAGGCCTTGTCTTCTGGGCTTTTGTGGGTACAGAGCAAAATTTGTTGAAACACTCGTGTGTGCGCTCTCGTTCGCAGCCCGAGCGGTTTCCAGGCTCCTGCAGTCCTACGTGGCCCATCTGTTGCTGGTGCAAGCATTAACGTACATGACTCACATTGCGCTCGCCGCTGCTGGGGAATCCATCACAGAGATTACTGGCTTGCTAAAGATGATTTTATAGACTCTGCAGCTGGTTTGTTTAAAACTAGATTACTGTCACATTTAGAAACATTTAGCGCCACTGGACCAATGAGGAATAATAATTTAAAGAGGCTGGCTAGATTTAATCAGTTTTTAGGAGATGAGACTTAATCAAACATAAGAGGTTGAGAAGGCTGATAAAAGCTAATGAATTTGAATATGTAATGCGGGGCCTGCCTGAACTGCAGCACATTTCCTCTGACCACGGTTGGTTCATAACAATGAAGCATTTGCAAAAGTTGTCAAGTCATTAGGTATAAAATCCTTTGTGCAAGGAACCTTGGCAGTGCAGGGAGGAAATTACTTGCAGTGAAACTCGAAGTAGACATTGCATGAGGTTTTTTTCAATATGAGAATTTAAGGAGTTAATTTTCAAGCCATTTTCATAATATGAGAAGACAATTCAGAAATTACTTCCACGAAGAAAGATACCCTTGTGAGATGTGTGCTGAAGCAGGTCTCTGGGTGGCTGCTCTCGGTGTAGACCTCCAGTATGTACTTACCTGTTAGCCCTCCACACATGTTTTAACTTCCCTGGCCTTCAGTTCCCTATGTGTAAAATGAATGTACTAAACCTTCCCTATTTTTTTTGTATATTTTGTTGTGTTGTTTTTATAGCTAGAGAAGTGTTGACTTTGTAAAGAAAGGCTGTGCAAATGCACTACAACAATCTCTGCCCTGATATTACTAAATGAATTGCATTATATTGCTTCCACATTTAAGCCCTGCCAAGCCCAAAAAAACACACACACCCCCCACCCCTTAATCTTGTTCAAAGATGGGCATAACACTAAGATCAGAGTTTGCATGGTGAATAATCTCTTTTGTAATATATAAATTGGGGCAATGCTTTAAGTGAACCAAAAAACCCCTCCTATATAAGCTCATAGTTTGAAATCCATGCTTGTGTAGTACGAGCCTGACCCATCTCTTAGTGTTTTTGGTGGAAGCAGAAGTCTGGTTGTGTTTTCTGCAGCGAGACAGCAGTCGTAAATATTGTTCTGTTTTTACTGAATTTATAGTGAGAGATTCTGCTCTTTGCCCACCTCCTTCTGGCGGTGCTGGCAGAGCTCTGCTCGGCTTTGGAAGGAGTTTCATCTGATGTATGATGATGTATGTGACAGCAGAAGGACCAAACCCTGAGAGGTCTTTAAAAAAAAAAATAATCAAAATTTGGGGTGCCTGAGATGTTTTTGCTTCCTGTAAACCCTCTTTCAGCTGAAACTGCTGGTGTGGAAATTAAAGGGAGCTCCATTCTCCTGCCTAATTCAGGTCAGGTCCTTCACTCTGCTAGAAGGGGTAAACTCTATTAACTGTTGACACCAAGGCCTGCTATAAAAGACAAATATGCCATAGGAGTGCAATGAGGGGAATTGGGTTGGGATAGGGATTTTTAATCAGCATCAAGCCTGACCACAACCAGCTGAATGAGAGTCCCGAAAAGGTGAAATATTCAGTAAATGCCATATTTTGTGTACTGGTGTATCAGTTGCTCAAGCTGTTGCTTCGCTCCCTTTTCTCAACCAAGATCAGAAATGCCTTGTTCTATTTTGGCTTTTTGATAGGCGTTTGTCATAGCGCTCAGTAATGATGGGGCTGCGTGGTGACTTCCTTTAAATCATTGTGCTTACATGACAGGCTTGGTTGCCAAAACCAACATTGAGTGTTCTAGAGTTTTATTTTAGTTGTTATTGCATCAATATTGTCAAGCTCTACTTGAAATTAAAATCTTTATGATGCCATACACTGTTGAAGACTGTCCATTTTATGTATTTCAATCCAAGTTGACCATGGTGATTGTGAATCATGAAGGGAGATGTGACATCCTTGCATTCTACCAGCACATTTGAGAGGCAGAGAGATCCATTGCCAGCTTAGGTTCACTGAGATGTTTGCAGTAAAACTAAGCTTAACTTTTTTTTATTATTCCCTCCATAGATGTTGGAAATAAAGGCACCTCCAGATGCAATTGAATCCTTTTATCTTATACTTCTGTCTTAGGATATAATGAAGCATTATAGATATGGTGATCTTTCTCCACTGACTTCAGAAGGAGTCTCAGTGATCAATTTGAATAGATGACTCTCCTGTATGTAGGTAAGCGTGGGCGTGAAGAGCCCCACCTCAAGCAGAACGGAGAGACTCCAATTTTCCTGAGTTTCTGGTGAACACGGGGTGTTTCATGCTCCTTTTCTGTACTCTGGCAATGTAAAAGCATGCACGTTTTACTACCAAAATTATTTAAACACCAGAGGTGTTGTCAGAAGTTCCAAAGTCTTACCTCTTTGAAGTCTTATTTTCCTCCCCAAAGCACAGTTTTAGCCCTACTTAGTATTTTGCATCTTAGACCCATCTTAGTATTTTGCAGCATAGAAAGGTGCCCGTTGCGTCAGTCTCACTTTGTTAGAAGTGGTGCACAGTCCTGTTCATTTGTGGTTTTCTTCATGTTTCTACTAGTGAGTTGCATGCCGAGCTAATTAATGGGCTATGGGAAGAAGTCACTGATGAGTACAGACTGAGTATCTTCAGATGAAAAAGCCACGAGTTTCCTGTTGAGTTTAAAGACCAACCCTGCTGCAGCTTTGATGTGCAACATGTAGAAGCAACCAAATCAAGGGTTAGAAGAGGATGAAATTAGTTCAGTTGACTTCTTATTTTCTATGCATACACTTCTAGAAATGATTATTACCTTGTGGGTAGCTAATATAAATACAGAGGTGCTTAATTTTTGCTCCCTAATTATACAAGTTGGTACAACAACTTCATTAGCTCATTCAAGGTTTTAATGAAGTGTGCAAACGGATTGGGATATTCTTGTATTTTCAGCATATCGACTTGTTTTGATGCCTTGCAATGTAGAAATTAAGCAAGGAGACCTGAAAAGTGGTTATCGAATGGAGTTCTTAATAGAAATACACTTAGAGGTCAGACATTTTCAGCTGTTTTCTTTTCATAAGGGGAATATCAATGTAGGTGGAATGGTGGTTGATGAAGAATCTTGGAATTGGATTGTTCATGCTCAAGGCGGTAGCTTTTCTGTGTAAAGTGACATAAAATGTAAGTATAAACACACATGAAATGCAGGAAGGAGCTACCACCCCATTTCTGCTAATACTGGTTTTCTGGTTTGGGGGTACAGTGCATAGAAGGACTCAAGGTTACTTGCTTGTCCTGCTGATTTGGGGTTCAAGCAGAGCTGTTTGAACAGGAATGGTTTATGACCAGATACACATTTCATCTGTAGGAATATCTTTTTCTAACCCTGAATAAAGGGGCTTTCCTTCACCCTACAGTCATTGAGATACAATGTGTCCCTGTGTACATCCATTTCATAGAAGTTAGAGGTGGGTGCCCTTGACCTTTTCCACCAGATCTACCTCACAAGAAGTGTCTGCTTTTTCTTGAAAGGGAATCTCAGACTGGTCTGCGTTGATGACTTGTGTTGTTCAGGGGTTTTGGCCTGGCAGTTTCTCCATCCAGATCTCTGCCCAAATCCTTGCCCTGGTGCAGGGGAAGGAGGCCTATGAGGAGCACAAAGCTGGTAAAGAAGAGATGGAAAGATTTTCATCATTGGGGCCTGATCTGTGCCATTGCAAAGACTTCCTGAAACTACTGCTTTTGTTACTCCAGTCATCAAACCTGGAAGGAGATCCCTAACTGGGTGTATGATTTCTTCCTAATTTCAGTGTATAAAGTGGATGTGGTAGCATAGTTCAGTACTGAACGAAGGAGGGCATCAACAGTACTCTTTACAAACCTCAGTTTTTTATATCTGCATGAATTTGTACTGTAAAGAACTTTCCACCAAGATAGCAAGTGGCCTCCTCATTTGTCATGTAGGATAAGGAAGATTCACAGTTGGATGCAGTTCAGCTGCAGGGTTTTAAGTGAATACTAAATTTCTCCTTTTGGGAGAATGTTTTTGCTGTACTTCCTGCGTTGACGAGTCATTATTGATATCTCCATCTTCCCCCTGCTCCCTCCTTGACTTTTTGGGAAGGTCATATGCCTGGGATTTACAGCTTTTTTTGTATATGGTGACTGTTGTAGCAAAGATGAATGGGAAGGGAAGCTCTTGTATGTTCTTCTGCCTGGAAACTTGCTCAAGGTTAGAGATCTCAGGTGACTTTTATTGTTACCTTTTTTGACAACAGCCTCTCAACATGAAATATAAACTAAAATATAAACCCTCGGAAGCGTGGCAACTAACTGGAGATAGAACTGAAAGGACTGGCGTGGAGATACAAATTGCTTATTGTTTATAGTATTTGTCTACTTAAAGCCCACTTGAGACCCTGGCTTACTTAAAGAAGAATCGCTACACTCAGAAAAGTTTCCTATATCGTAAGTGTTACAGAAACATGTTGTGAAACCAGCTGCCATGAAATTGAATTACAGGTGTTGTATTCTTCACTGCTTAAATTGCTCTATTATATCACAGGCCTCATCGTTTTGTTTTGAGCAAATAACTGCAATTTAGTAGGAGCCTAAGCAATGACGGTATAAGCAGTCAGGGATTGTTTAAGGCTTCCCTAATGATGGAAAATTGTTCTTATCCATCTAGAGCGTGTTGTCTTTGTCAAAATGCATGTGCAGTGAATGGAAAAGGAAAACTGTTTTCTCATGGCATCTTTTTCCCAAGTTTGTTTTTGTATTTTTCGGTGTGTGAAACAATCCCCTGTAGGTTTTTAGACTAGTCAAAGCAATATGGTCATTTATATTTAGCTTTGACACAGCTCCAATACATCAAATTATGGCACTGGGTGTAGTCAGATATTTCATTTCCTTCACTTTCAATTTGCTAGAATTATTTCCTAGGTTTTCACGGAATTATATTTTAACAGGTCCTGCAGGAAATATTTAAAAATAACTCTCAGTGCAGAAAACAATTATTGGTTTAGGCCAGAATTTAAAACCATTTTGTCGAGGTTTAGATTCCTAATTGCTGCTGTGTGTGTGCCCACCCTGTGCTCTGTTCTCCCCATCCTACTCCCGTCCTCCTTGCCGACAGCCTTTTCTCCAATACACTTGGCAGTTTACCCAGGAGCTTAATGTATGTGAAACGCCACAGTTGGCTTGGAAACAGCGTAATTCCCACAGAAAAGGGGTGCTTGCAAGAATCTTGGACTTGAAAATTAACCTTCCCCTACCAGCTATCCAGGTCTATATTCTGCTACGAGAGACACTATATACCGAAATTCAGAAAGAACCTTCTGTACTGCAGGGTTCAGAACAAGCTTTATTAGTGTCCTGTATTCCAACCTGTTACCTGTCTGAAGATTTGATGAGATGTTACATGTGAGTGTGCCTCCAGTTGTCACAGATTCCACAGAAAAAACTAGGCTAGACGGGATAGCAAGAGCTCAGTTTGTCCATCCTCTTGCCTGAGGACAGGACCTGTTTTTCCAGCTTCTGCTTTATTTGTGACAGATGCCTGACTTGATCTTAAAATTCCTCAGTGATCGAGATTTGCTCACTTGCTTCGATCTTACCTTGCCCATGCTCCATTAGCAATTAGGACCAGTGTTATTGGTTGTTTCAGATTTTTTGTATGCAGGCTTTTTGCTCGGGACTTTTTGGATTAGCAGTAGTTGCTAATAGACTCTTTTTGGGGTTTTTTTTTCCCCTTTCCTGCTCCTTTTCTGGTTTGAAATGTGGTTTTTCAGTGGCTGCTTTTAGCCAGTGTAAGGCCTCTGATGCTCTGCCCGCTTGATTGGAAGTAGTATGTAAGTCCCCTTATTTCAGAAATTTCAGTGTCATGGCAATCTTTAAAAAGGAGGGGGGAAGGCTGGGGCAATTTCTGGAGTTAATTCTTTTGAATGCATATTTTTGCTAATAAACCTTACATAGGTGGTTTTACTCAATGCTTTCCTCTTGTCACTTGAAGTGAGATGTGAGAAGATAAAACTGCTTCACAAAGTTCCGTGAAAAATTAATGTGTACTGCAATTTAGAAGATGTATTGCTGAAGGGCATTTTAATGTTATGAGTGGGGGTTTTTTTCCTGCAAATTCTATTTTAAGAGAAACAAAATATCTAGTAAGGACTACTTCAGAAATTTAATGAAGTGCTGCTGATACTGAAAGAAAGAAGAGAGGAGAAATAAGGGGCATAGACTGCACAGCCTAATGAGGGTACATATGCCTAACGATGTAAAATTGCAAATTGCACAAATTACAAAGCACTGTCCCTTGCATTCAGACCTGCTTTTAGCACTCAGGGCAGCTCCACAGCTGCAATGTCAGCCTAGGATTCACATGTGCTGGCGATATCGGGTGCCTGTTGCCAGCCACAGCATCCACAAAGCCTCTGCCCGACTCCAGCCAGCGCTGGCATGCGATGCCTTGCTACCACGTGAAATAGAAATTGATAGAAATCTTGTCAGACTCTCAACTGCGCTGCTGGATTAAGGTGCTGTGGGGCAAGCTAGGGAATAAACTTGTGGGATACTGGGGAAAGACCTGTGGTGTAATACCACAGGTACAGTTTGCCTTGGCTGGTGCACCCTGGCTTGTCTGCTTTTGGAGGCAAACTGGTGCAGAAGTGGCAATACAGCTTCAGCTTCCCCGGTACGTGAGGGAGATGCTGTCTGGGCTTCTGCTTGCAGCCAGAGAAGTGTTTGGAGCAGCTGCTGTGCTGAGGGTAAGTGTCCTAACCTGGGTAAAGCAGCGTTTGGCAGGACAGAAAAGTCAGAGCCTGCAGTTGGAGGTGATAGAAAGTTGAAAAGGCAGTTTTACAAAGGAGTCTTCACAAATACTAGGAGAAAGTGAATTCTGCTTTACTTATTTTACTGCCTGCTCTTCCTGACCCATGGAAGCTGCCAACTGTGGTGTCAGGTCTATAAATGTAAACAGAGCAATGAACTATAACCAAAGACTTGAGGAATGCTTGTAATTTTTCTTGGCTTTTGTCAACAAGAATTTAAGCAAAAGTGTAAATGTATTTTTTTTTTTCCACTAGCGCCACTTTCTACTCCTAAAATCCATCCATATAAGCATGTCTGGCTTACCTTTGGGATATTGGTTGTGCCTTGTCCTTCAGCTTGTACAGGTCAAGGAAGAGATAGCAGCTGTAGCTTTGGTTCTATCCGCTCCGCTAATAGCGAGATACCTGATACTGTGATACAGCTTCCGCACCTTGGAGATGTGGTAACCAGATATTTCTGCTGTTGATGGCTGATTATTCATCTTAGTAAACTGCGATAATTCAGGAGAAGTGTTAGTTTTCTTTTTTGTTTAGAAAAGAACAAAGCATTTTTGCATTGAACGCAAAATCATTTGAGATAAGTGATGAGATTACTCAGTCAAAGTAGAATAAAAACTGGGAGAGATGTAATTCATTGTTTTATTTTTTTTTTTAAGCTACTGACATGATGTGAGAGTTGCAAATGCAGTATGCAGTACAAATGATATACAAAGCTCCCTGATAACTACCTGGGAATTCTCATTCCATCAGCAAGTTTTGTGTTATCATAAATGAGACAGCTTGAAAGGCACTTGTTGCGTTTTGTATCGCATGCATAAGTCATTTGCACTTCAAATGAACTGGTCTAGATTATTTTTGATGTTTTTTTTCTGCATGCCTTCCATAAGCAATGGAGCAATGCTGAATTACTACTCTCTTTCACTTTTAACAATTCAAGAATCACAGAGTGAGGAGACATATGACAAATGAGCACCTTGGTGCAAGCTGCCTAGCAATTGGGATTGTAAAAACTAGGCTTCACAGAGACCGAGATGTCTGATCACCTTTGAAAATTGCTGAACGTCTCAATTTTAATAGTAATATGTTTTTATGTCCTGATTGCAGCTGGCACTTCAGAGCTCAGAGTGTGAATGTCTGTGCAATGTGTTTCTCTGTCTCTTGAGACCCCTGGGCTCAACCCTAGTGACTGGTTCTGTCTGGGGGGGTTGAGGAGGGATCAGGGAAGGCAGGAGGAGAGCAGGTTTCCTTCACGGGCTACAGAGAGCGCTGCAGTTTCTCACACACACGAGTGATACAGATGCAGTCATACCCAGTGTCCCTTCCTCTGGAGTGATGTGGGCTGCCGGATCCGTGCTGTCCCTTCCCTGGCCCCGCTGTGCTGTGCAGGGAAGTGTCCCCATGCCCTGGCAGCAGGCAGTGGTCGCTGCCACATTGACTGGGCAGGACCCTGGCCATGCCAGTGTTGTCTGGCATGGATTGCACAAACCTCGCCTCTGGGGTCATTGCATACAGCCTGGATTTCCTCTGTATTTCCTGAGGTTAGTGCTCTCTGTGGTAGCTTGAGTATGTTTGTGCTGACTTTCACTCTGGTCTACTTTGGGCCCCATGCAACAGTCCTGAAATTATATTACTTAATATTTTCAGGTCAGATTACCTGAAGCAATGAGAGTGCTGCGCTGCAGTCCATCACAGTGGTGCTTGCTGGAGCTGGAGCTGGAGCTGAAGGGCAAGTGTTGGATGCTGTGAGGTGTGCAGGCCTGCCCCACGTAGTGATGGTCGTTACCATAGTCTTCCTCCATAGTCTGCTGCAGGGTCTGTTTCAGACAAACGCTATCACAGCAACATCCAGCCAGAGTTTTCTGGAAGTAGATTGTTCCCCCCAGAATACAGTGGGAGGAAGCTACCATGCATCCAGTGTGAATGGTCAGAGGCCATGAGCTTGGGACCAAAGCAGAGAGTGAATCATATTGATGAGTGCAGAGTTTGGTCTACATCCAGGAGCGAAGTAAAGCTAAGGGAGACTCCAAAGCTTCAGGGCTTGATTATCAGCTGTTGTAAATCAGCGCAGTTCGGTATAACTAAGGTTGAGGATCTGACCACATGGCTTTATCTTTGCAGTGTACAACAGATGATTAAGTACAAATGCTTGTTGAGGTGATGTGGGCAGTATGTGAGGATGAAGCATGAATGTGCCTGAAAGTCTCCTAATCTACAGTTTGTTCAATCTGTGCCATTTATCTCTCCATCACCATTCCAGTATCACTGTATTAATCTGGAAGGCTCTCCTTGCTGAATATGATGAATGTATAGAAGTCCAGAATGGCTGGAAATGCTCATGGTTACTGTGTTAAAAATAATTTTCTGGTGTTTCTAGCCCAGATGCAATCCTGGAAAACATGAAAACAGCCTGGGATGCATGCTCGTGGTGCTAGGAAAGGTCAGCAG